>NW_024081960.1:223779-324566 GCF_003009895.1 Hyaena hyaena | reverse complement strand
ATGAATGAAAATGGACTTATTACAACCAACCCCTCAGAAATACAAGCAATTATCAGGGAATACTATGAAAAATTATATGTCAATAAACTGGACAACTTAGAAGAAATGGACAATTCCTAAATACATACTCACTACCAAAATTCACATGGGAAGAGATAGAAAATCTGAATAACTAGTGAAGAAATTAAATCAGTTATCAAAAATCTCTCAACAAATAAGAGCCCTGGGCCAGATGGCTTCCCTGGGGAATACTACTAGACATTTAAATCAGAATTAATACCCATTCTTCTCAAGCTATTCCAAAAAATAGAAATCAAAAGAAAACTTCCGGACTCATTCTACGAAGCCAGCATCGCTTTGATTCCCAAGCCAGACAGAGACCCAGCAAAACACAGAACTACAGGCCAATATCCTTGATGAATACAGATGCAAAAATCCTCAACAAGATACTTGCAAATCGAATTCAACAGAACATAAAAAGAATTATCCACCATGATCAAGTGGGATTCATTCCTGGGTTCCAGAGCTGGTTCAATATTTGCAAATCAATCACTATGATACATCACATTACCAAAAGAAAAGATGAAAATCATATGATCCTGTCAATAGATGCAGAAAAAAAATTTGACAAAATACAGCATCCCTTCTTAATAAACACTCTTAAGAAAGTCACTTACTTAAATATCATATAAGCCATCTATGAGAAGGCCTCAGCCAGTATCATCCTCAATGGGGAAAAACTGAGAGCTTTCCCCCTGAGATCAGGAGCACGACAAGGATGTCCACCCTCACCACTGTTGTTTAACGTAGTGCTGGAAGTCCTAGCATCTGCCATCAGACAACAAAAGGAAATAAAAGGCATCAGAATTGTCAAAGAAGAAGTCAAACTCTCACTTTTCATAGACGACATGATACTCTACATAGAAAACCAGGCAGACTCCACCAGAAGCCTACTAGAACTGATCCATGAATTCAGCAAAGTTGCAGGGTACAAAATCAACGTTCATAAATTGGATGCATTTTTATATACCAAAAATGAAGCAACAAAAGAGAAATCAAGAAACTGATTCCATTCACAATTGCACAAAAAAAACATTAAGTACCTAGGAATAAACCTAACCAAAGATATAAGAGATCTGTATGATGAAAACTATAGAAAATGTATGTAGGAAATTGAAGAAGACAAAAAGAAATGGAAAAACATTCCATGCTCATAGATTGGAAGAATAAATATAGTTAAAATGTCATTACTACCCAAAGCAATCTACATATTCAATGCAAATCCTAATCCAAATTGCACTAGCATTCTTCTCAGAACTAGAACAAAGTATCCTAAAATTTGATGGAACCACAATAGACCAAAGTAATATTGAAGAAGAAAACCGAAACAGGAGACATCACAATCCCAGCCTTTAGCTTCTACTACAAAGCTGTCATCATCAAGACAGTATGGCATTGGCACAAAAACAGACACATAGACCAATGTAATAGAATAGAGAACTCAGAATTGGACCACAAATGTATGGCCAACTAATCTTTGACAAAGTGGGAAAGCGTATCCATTGGAAAAAAGACAGCCTCTTTAACAGATGGTGCTGGGAGAGCTGGACAACAACATGCAGAAGAAAGAAACTAGATCATTTTCTCACACCATACACAAAAATAAACTCAGAATGGATAAAGGAATGTGAGACAAGAAACCATCAAAACCCTAGAGGAGAAAGCAGGAAACAACCTCCTTGACCTCAACCACAGCAATTTCTTACTTGACACATCCCCAAAGGCAAGGGAATCAAGAGCAAAAATGAACTATTGGGACCTCATCAAGATATAAATCTTCTGCATTTCAAAGGAAACAATCAATAAAACTAATAGGTAACTGACAGAATGGGAAAAAGATGGTTGCAAATGACATATCAGATAAAGGGCTAGTATCCAAAATCTATAAGGAACTCACCAAATTCCACACCCAAAAAACAAATAATCCAGTGAAGAAATGGGCAGAAGACATGAACAGACACTTCTTCAAAGAGGACATCCAGATGGCCAACAGACACCTGAAATGATGTTCAGCATCCCTCATCATCAGGGAAATACAAATCAAAACCACACTGAGATACCACCTCATGCCGGTCAGAGTGACTAAAATGAACTAATCAGGAGACTATAGATGCTGGCAAGGATGTGGAGAAATGGGCACCCTCCTACACTGTTGGTAGGAATGTAAACTGGTGCCGGCCCTCTGGAAAACAGTGTGGGGGTTCCTCAAAAAATTAACAATAGAACTCCCCTATGACCCAGCAATAGCACTGCTAGGAATGTACCCAAGGAATACAGGAGTGCTGATGCATAGGGGCATGTACCCTATGTACCCCAATGTTTATAGCAGCACTCTTAACAATATCCAAAATATGGAAAGAGCCTTTGTCCATCAACTGACAAATGGATCAAGAAGATGTGGTTTATCTATACAATGGAATACTACATGGCAATGAGAAAGAATGAAATCTGGCCATTTGTAGCAACATGGATGGAACTTCAGGTGTTACGCTGAGCGAAATAAGTCAGGCAGAGAAGTACAGATACCATATGTTTGCACCTATAGGTGGATTAGGAAGAACTTAACAGAGGACCATGGGGAAGAAGAAGGGGAAAAATATTTGGGGAGAGGGAGGGAGGCAAACCATGAGAGGCTCTTGAATCCTGAGAACAAACTGAGGGCTTATGGGGGTGGGGGAGAGGAGAATAGGGGTGATGGGCATGGAGGAGGGCACTTTTTGGGATGTACACTGGGTGTTGTATGGAAACCAATTTGACAATAAACTATTTAAGAAAAATTAAAAAAAAGAAAGAAAGAAAGAAATCCACTAGTCCAAGCCAATAAGGATGAATTTGTGTTGAAGTAAAATTAGCAGGAATCAAGAGCATCTTCCATCAGCTACAAAGAATTTGAAAATAGAAAAACAAGATTATTTTTAGGGAGCTAAACTACTAACAAATAAGAGCTTAAGGCAGAAATAGACAAATTCGGCTTTGGGGGGCATGGACCTGCAAGGAAATAATTTTGATTCTGCACACTATGGCTTTCTGAGCAAGTCTTACTGAAATTTGGGACTTGAATTAAAACAAGCCATTTCAGGTAATTTATGACTGATTGGCTAGTGAAAGACAAAAAGGGTTTTGTTTTTAGTAGGTAGATAAATGGCTTATGGACAAGTCTGTAACCTGAATCAATGAGCTAGGCTATCTGATGAAAACTAGAGTGTGTCTGATTAACAATGGAAGGAAAGAATGGGAGAAATCATACTTCAAAGTTAGTCATGTCTTTGCTATTATCCAAGGTTAGAGATCTTAATAAACTATAGCAGAGTTTCTCAAGATTGAGTGGGCAATGGAGCTTATTTTAAAGGAAAATATACTCAGAATCCATTGAAAATCTTGCACGTTTACAAACCTCCAGGAATCTACTCACATCCATTTTAAAACATCTACTTAAGAATTAAAAATTCTTTTTAAAAATTTTTTTATGTTTTATTTATTTCTGAGAGAGAGAGAGAGAAAGAAAGAGAGAGAGAGAGAGAACGTGAGCAGAGGAGGGTCAGGGAGAGAGGGAGATACAGAATCTGAAACAGGCTCCAGGCTCTGAGCTAGTTGTCAGCACAGAGCCCGATGCGGGGCTTGAACCCACGAACCATAAGATCATGACCTGAGCTGAAGTCAGACACTTAACCAACTGAGCCACCCAGGCACCCCAAGAATTAAAAATTATTTTCAA
Source organism: Hyaena hyaena (assembly GCF_003009895.1). NCBI lineage: Eukaryota > Metazoa > Chordata > Mammalia > Carnivora > Hyaenidae > Hyaena > Hyaena hyaena. Next base: position 320,791 of record NW_024081960.1, on the reverse strand, counting down.
CTATGAAGATTATCTATAAAAATGCAGCTTGGTTCTTATAACTCACTTTTATAATTCTCTAAATAAAAATCAGAAGTAAAATATAATCATAGAAATAATAAATCTCCAAAACACATTGAAAGGCTTTAGGAATTTCTAAACAGCAATGGGAAAAATCCTTTATATTTAGATATTTTCCTCATACTAAGGTTGATGGATCAGTCTTTCATGGAATGATGTCTTAGTGATTAACATCATCCAACCTATTTTAATTTTATCTTATTTTATAATTTTCAATTACAATTTGACATTTCACATACACTTGACTGCAGAAAAAGAATAAGCCCATGAGTTAATGCAAGCATCCACATGTCCCAGTTGACATAGGTCTATTAGTATAAATTCACAAATTGTCATCCTATTTTTTAAATTTTATTTTGCTGTGCTCTTGGCTAGTTCTACAGCAAGGCTAGTGACACTGCATACATTAACATTTATATTTCAAGGTAGAAAACCTGAGAACAAACTCCTCAAATGTGATCATCAATCACTTCTTTTAAAGGGTGACTAGACTTCCTCAGGTGGTGCTATTCCTTCTCATTGCAAAGATGAGACAAGAACAAGGAAACTATGTGACTTTTGGGTTTATAATAACTGAGAAGATGAAGACATGTATGCCTGAAGGCAGAAACCCAAATATTTAGGAAAGACATAGTATTGATCTCATGATATGAAATTCTGTCATGGAAGGTGCTTAGGGGTTCTTAGAAATATTATCCTTATTTTTTTTCAATCATAAATGATCCCATTGAGAAAGACAGAAGAAGATACCTAAATGATGCCCAGAAAAGTCTACACAGTGTGTTCTTATAAGCTCACACTTTAAAATTCAAATACAAATGGTGGGGAAAATGCATTTTAATATCAATAAGAAGATGACACATACCAATAAGTTTAATGTTCTTGCATCCGAGGCCACTAATGAGGTTGGGCTTTAAAAAATTTGCTCTGAACAACAATGTCCACTCTGGTGGTTAAGTTCAAATCAAGAAAGATGATAAAATACAACAGCTTGCTTTCAGCAGCCTATGATATGTTATTGATGGACAACATGAGGCATATTTTGTCTCTTAACATGTTTCTACTTACCCTGTCGAGGAGAATGATCTTCAGCATGGTAAGAAGGAAGTAAAACCCAATATGAATGAGAAGATTGTAAGAGAATACCCTGGCAGTTGCAAATGAATTAAATTCTCATGGTGGGAGAATAATTATATCTCAGGATATGGGGAAATGTGTAAATGAGATCAGCGACCTACTGTTAGAAACCTTTGAAGAATTTGAAGAATACAAATGATGCCAGAGGCCTATGGAGAAATAAATACCACTGTTAATTTAAAAGGGGGAAAGAAATAGAATCTTTCATCTATTTATTATTTATACATTTATTTATTTTGCCCCACTAGTTTCATATAGGTTTTGAGGAGTTTTACACAAAAGCACTGTAGAAATAAGAACAGCAGTAGTTGCAATATCATAGAAAAAAATTAAATGGGGTAGGGAGGAGGGGGTCTTAGCTGCCAGCTTGGGAAGTGCACTGAAGGGACCCTTCATGTGTCTTCTGCACACTGAACTCTCATCCAATGGCCACAGCTGATGAACTGATCCAGGGTGGGGCACATGATCAACTTTGGATCATTCAGAATATTATCTCCAGTTATCAGAAGTTCAGGATGAGATAACATAGAGGCTGGTAGTTGTTGGAGCTCAATTACATGTAATTCTTTAAGTATAAAATTAGTAACGTGCTTGCTAACATTTTCCCATGGCCTGAATCCTTCTCTTCCAGGGGCTTGATTATTGAACTTATCTTTTAATACTCTCCTCTATAGGCTAACTCTTGCTAATAAGAATGCCCCTAAATTCCAGTTGGCCTACCACGGTAAAAATTAATCTTCGGCTCACACAGTACTCAGATTTGAACACGTGAACAAACAAGTTATTTTTGTGGTTCAGACCTGAGAGTGTCAGAATGACTCTAAACCATCTATTGGCTGGGGCTTAATCCCATGGCCACACATCATACAGCTGTACATCATCTACCTGTGTGCCCAGGAGAGAGAGAAACAGTTTGACGAACAGCTAGTCAGTCTCTGCCACTGTCAACCTTTCTGGTTACCAGATGCCTCTGACTCCTTCTCCTACACAGAGAACATACTTACTCTGTGGTCAAGGGATAACATTAAAAAATCATGCAGGCACTACATCCAACTCATATTCCTAGAAAAAAAAGTTCAAGAGCTGGGTGCCAAGCCACTATCACACCCCAAATTCTTTGTCTAAGCTAGTAAGAGTAGATTTATGATGCTTGCAACCAAAATATTACATAATAAGCAACAACTGAAAACAGACTTTTAGGGAAGTGCTTTTTAATACGAGTTGGTTCTTGGAGTTACTTAGAAAGATTTTGTTTGTTTGTTTGTTTGTTTGTTTGAACACAAATGGGCTCTGCCTTCAAAGATTCTGATATATCTTGATTAGGGTCCTTACATAAGTACTTTTTAAACATCGCTCAGGTGAGTGTAAGGTGCAGTCAGACCTAAGAACCATTTCTCCAGGAGAAAAGACAGAAACTTCATGTATTAGTAATCACGTTTATGAAATCAGCAGAACCAATAGATTGTGAAGAAAACTGTCCACATAGGAGAAATCTACTAATTTTTTGACCCTTGTTAATAATCACCTGACTAATGAGCTTTCTTTATATACAACACATCAGTACCAATCCTCTGTTGACAGGGTTACGTATCAGAATAAAGATTTTTAAGATGCCATCTGAAAGAACTTGCATTCAGATTGAATAAAAGTCATCACAGGACCTAGTGACTACAATCACCTGAGCTAGAGAGAAAAAAATCCAGCTTAAAAATGCTTTTCAGTGTTTTCCTAAGATTTAAATCTATGTCATGTAGGGAATGTACTCTCAAAATGCTTCCATGGCTCTTCCTCCTTTTTAAAATATCTTATTTTTGACTTTTTTAAAACCACAGTTTCATTTTTTTAAATGTTACAAATTTAAAAAAACAATTTTAATGTTTTATTTATTTCTGAGAGAGAGAGAGAGAGAGAGAGCATGTGAGCAGGGGAGGGTCAGAGAGAGAGGAAGATACAGAATTGGATGCAGACTCCAGGCTTTGAGCTGGCTGTCAGCACAGAGACCGACACAGGGCTTGAACCCATGAAGTGTGAGATCATGACCTGAGCCTGTCTGACGCTTAACCGACTGAGCCACCCAGGCAGTTTCAGATGAAAGAAAACCGCAGTTTCAGATGAAACAAAAAATTAGATGAAAATTCACCAAACAGGTTGTTGGATAATTACAGATCCTGATTGTCAAGTTGCCTCCCTACATGCGAGCCCTTTATCTTGCCAGACTCAGTTCTCTCCTTCCCCTCCCCACGTCCAGTCCTGTGCAGATGAGCTTGAAACCCTACTTGCATTGAGTGTGAGGGGCCCTTCACAGAAAAGCCCGGGAGGCCGCTGGGTTTTGGACTTAACGCTAAGTGGGGGAAGTGAGACTAGTAAGCCGTCTGCCCTGAAGTTTTTTCCTAAATGTTCTAGGATGTGAGTAGAACTTATAGTCGTATCTTTAAAAACCATCTTAAGATTTAAGCAGACTTTCAGAGATTATTGAATCAAGACTTTCAGAAATGAAAAGGATGGACATGGACAAGCAGGAAAAATACATTCTCTTAAACAATGGCTCGGACTTGAAAGAGTTTAACAAAACTAAAGTTTCTTTAATGCATCAAAGTCAAAACGGGTAAGTTTTATAATATGTGGACCGACTAATTTTATTCGAAGCAGACTGCCCAAATTACACATGGTTTATATGTGGACATAGTAAAAATGAACACTCAGAAGTTCTATCTGTGGACATGCAAGACAGTACAATGTTTCATCTAAGCATTGGAATATGAGACAATGGATATTTTATTATTGTATGTAGTTGCTAAGTGATTTTAATAATTTTGAAGAGAGCATTTTAATGCACAGATATTTATCAAATCACCTATCTCTTAACAAAAAGGTATCAGTGTAACAAAAGTGTGTCTCTTGTTGAAATGCCAACCCATATTCAATTTATGGCTACTCTGTACATTTAGAGCCAGGCATAACAGAGAAAAAAAAATCCGTGTGGTTTTTGTCCAATATTGATTAACTATAAATGAGGTCATTTTGGAATGTTTGTCTCCAGGTGTCTTCTATTTATTTTTCTAAATCATAGGTGTTTGGATGGATTAAAATTGAACCACTTTTGATACACATATAGATTTGGCATTTATAAGAGCATGGGTTTAGAGCTTGTTTCACACTAATTGGCCAAATATGATAAGACGATTTTTCACAGTACTTTATATATTTCCATTTTACAATCATTTTATTGTTAATTTTCTGCCCGTCACTCTCTTCCAAACATCACTTATCCTTTAAAAGCAAACTGATAACCATCCTTTGGGAGAAAGAGCTCCAAATTGCAAATAATAACAACAGACAGGTTCAAAATCTTCAGCTTAACTCCCCAAAAGGCTGATCTTGCACAGGGCAAAGACATTTAAAACCTTGCAGACAACAAATGAAAATGAGATACTGATTGGCATAGAATATAACACCTTCACAATTTTTTTTTTTTACTTTGCTTTTAGTAATTTTATGTACTGTGAAGGCTGCAAATGCTTTACATGTCTGTGTTTATGGAAAATAGTTACAGTACCTTTGGTAGAGTGTTTAACTCTATCATGTCATGATATTACCTTGCAATATCTATGTACATGAAGTCTCCAGCATCAAAAGCGGCTGGAGGTAAGCATGATATAATCCTAAAGATTTTTCCTATGTGCTTGGGCAATCCACTCTGAATGAATCCTGTTGACTAAAAAACTATATTTTATTTGGAAATGATATCATGCTTTACATATCCTCAATAAAGATAAGCTTGGCATGCAGAAATCAAATGCTTTGTTGTTATGATACATAAGCATCAAAGAAACAAGCATATTAAATATTAGGACCCTCTGTGATTTTCAGACATCATTATTAAGCTAGTCTGAAAACTGTGGAAAAAAATAGTCTGTATGATGTGAAAAATAAAGACAAGGTTTGTTTGTTTTTTTACCCTATGAGATATGTGGAGAGGTTAAAAGAAGTATTTTCTTGTTTTGTGTCCCAGTTGAAGAAGTATATTTTTCACATGATATAAAGTGACACTTTCTTGAAAAACAGATTAAAATTGAACCCACTAAATTCAATGTCTCTAAATCACACAGAACCCTAACAATTGAAAATGTCATTTAGTAATCTCCTTTCTCCTGGTGACATACCCCAAATCCCTTCTTATTGGGCACAGAAAATTGAGAAAGGATTTACAGGTGAAAGATTTCTTTTAAGACCCATGAAGTACTACATGGTTTATTTGTCTAATGATTCCATAAAAGAGAAGAAAAATGGGAAGAACAGGAAACAACTGAAATCAGATTTTCGTCCTCCTAATAAAGGGGGTCTTATTTAATTGAAAGTAAAGAAATTTTTGAAAAGGAATTGCTCATATTACTGACATTTTAAGCCCCTTTTGCTTAAAGGTAACATATTCATTCCTTAAGCAAACTTGTTAACTGGAAACTGAATCAGAAGAATAATCATTTATGTGGAAATAATTTAAATATACAGATTTGAGGTTAAAAGCCTTGCTTATTCAGCTGTGACTATGGCTTGGTGTAGCTTAACAAGGGCATAAAGAAAATCTGCACCAGGGTTTTAGTTTATCCATTTTGTTTGGTTTGATTTTGTTTTATTTGATCCTAACTCTGCTCATTCATGGACTCTCTAAATGCCCTGACTCCTAGTAAAGTTGGTATTTGGCATACTTAACAGTTAAATTTCCTCAGATTCCAGAATAGATAAGCACAAAGTAGAGTTTTTTTATTTAATTGAAGTTGAAAATTCTTTTTCCTTCCTCTGTCCTTCCTTCCTATTTCCACTCCCCCCAGGAAAGCCTGGAGATAATAATTCCCTCAACAGAGACAAATAAAATGTAAGCCAAGTGCAGAAAGAGGGTAAAGGAAGAGAAGGGAAGTAGGGAGGGAAGGAGAATGGGGAAGAGGAAAGGTAGGAGGGTGGGAAGCAGGGCCCGGGTGGAGGAAGGAAGAACTCTGCCTCCAGACTGTTTTAAGCGTCCTATGCATGACTATTACAGATTTTTCCAAGCAGGCCAGAAGCAGTTCCAAACAGAATTTCAGTTGGAAAGAGTTTAAACTAGTCTGTTTAAAACATTTTACATTTTCTCCTTCATCTTCTATTATTGGAAAGTTCATATTCAGGCTCCTCCTAAAATCAGCAGCTCGTTTACTGAGCACTGTGCACAAAGCACTATATTGAATGTACCAGTTTGGTCTTTACAACAATACAAGGCAGATTTTCTTAGTTTGCAGATCAGAAAATTGAGGCTCAAGAAAGGCTGAGCTAAATGCTGTTTCTAAAACTAAGAAATTGACCCTCAGTTTTCTCCTAACTGTGTCAATACTGAAACCTCCGTGCGTTTTACTGACTGCAGGAGGTACATTCGGAGGGTAAAGGCTTACACCTGTTTTGATGAGGTCTAAGGCAAAGGGTCTCCACCTAATATGGCCCCTCTTGGCTGTGACCTTGGGTAGGTCACTCCAACTGGCCTTCATTTATTCTCTCCATATTTCCTTAATAGCAGTCATCCCACTCGTATTCATTTGTCTGATGTCCACACTCCCCTTTTGTTACAATATTCACCACCTAACTTCCACAGACCACTAGAGTGTCGAGCATATAGCTGATGTCCAGGAAATGCATGTTGAAATAATTGGTTATAGATTATATCTATAAATACATAAATATGATTCCGATGTACTTGGGGGAAAGAGAATTCTGTGCAAATAGTAAACTTCTAACAGGGGCTGCATAAATGATCAACTGCAGATATCCTGTCTCGTGGTCAGCGATTTGCCTCTCTTGAGTGGAGATGTGAGAGGCAGTGAATTCAACTTGGAGGAAATTGTGTGGCTATCTCCTATGCTAATGCTTGACTCAAATTCCATTGCCTAGTAAGGCCCTTTCTCTCCATTGTTAGAAAGTACGAAATGGGTTTCCTCTCTATTTCTATGAAGATGAGAGCATAACTTCATTCAGAGAAACTGATTTCACTAAAGTTGCAGGAATACGGCTGAATATATTATTTAAAATAGGAGACTAAAGAAAAATGGTGCCTTTCATAATTTCTGCCTGGTAGTGTACAAAATTTATTCTCTTCAAATTGCAAAAAAAAAAAAAAAAAAAAAGAAGAAGAAGAAGAAGAAGAAAAAAAGACAATCACCTCAGTTATGTGTGCCAAATAAACCCTCCATTTGCATCCATTATCCCCTTGGCTAACTATCTCAGGTCATTTGATTGTTCCAGCACAATAACTTGCCATCTGAGAAATATAATTGTTATAGCAGAGAAAACTGTTGAATCTTATAGTGGGCCTGGTTTAAGCTAAAACATAGCAAGTCTATAATTAAAGTGAATTAAACAATTTTGCTAGAATGGATAAAGGCAATTGATATCTGCAGATATATATATTTAGACAAACATAAGAAGCAAATTGAGCGTGTCATTATTTCAAATTGGAAATTAAAAAAATAATAGATTACTCATAAAGCTATCCAGGAACACAGAGAAATTGGTCATGGTGGAAATTTTAACTGTGAAAAGCGATGCAATTAAATATAATTGGACATTCACTCTGAACAGCAAGATGATACTCAGGGCAATCAAGAATAGATTCAGAATCGGAAAGAAAAAATTGAAAAAAGAACCATCAACAGTCATATTTTTAAAAATGTAGTCAGACAGTATGCATTAGGGCTTTCAAGTAAAATTACTTTAACAGTTTTCATTTGGCCCTTAAATGAAATCTTTTGTTCACCAAACCTCTATAGTACCTCAGAACTTCCGAAAGACATTTGAACTCCTTAGAACAAAGGGCTGTGAAACTCAGGCTTGAAATGCTCACAATGGTATTCTGATATACACCTATTTTTCATGTATTCATCAGCTCAACAATCTCTAATATATCCTACTATGTATCAGATAATAGGAAGTATAAGAGTGTATGATTCTTGCCCTCAAGATATGATTGTGTAAAGTGATGTGTTACATACAAATTGCTAGATAATCCCAGAAAGAGAGCTACTAACTCCCTGGAATTATTAAGGAATCCATTTTGACTGTAGTCTTGTGGAATGTGTAGAAATTTGCTATGTAGAGAAGGAATAAAGCAATCCTGGTCTGATAAGATTAAGTAAGGAGGGGGAATGGTGGGAGGGAGGGGGACCTCTTTAGCTATTTGTGCTAAATCACCTATCAAGAAACATTATTACATCTAGGACTGAATTATCTCAAGAGAAATACTGTTTCATTAAATGCATCCTTGGCAGCTTTGAGGCGTCCACATTATATGGTCTTGAATTCTTCTCAGAAATCCAGACTATTCTCTCTACACTGATGAAAGAAGCCATGATATGCTCCTTTTAAAATATGTTTCTGTAAGTCTTCCACTCTCCACATGATGTGAAAAAGCAGGAGATGAAAGGAAATCTATGGTTTGGAATTTTTACAATAATTTACATACTGTTTTGAGAGCCAACAAAAAGTTTGCGATTAAAGTATAGTTGTTAAGAACTGAGATTCTGAAATCAGCCTGCTTGAATTCCAATCCTTCCTCTGCCATTTTCCACCTTTGGGAAGTTGAACAAGTTGTTTTTATTTTCCTGAGTCTCAGTTCCTCATCTGTAAAATGAAAATAATAGCACTATCACCTTTAAAGGGTGCTGTGAAGAGTAAGTGTGGTAATGCTTATTCATGCTGCACAAAGTTGCTGTCACTGCATAAACATTTAATAGTTTTGTTGCTGTTGTAATAACAGTTCTCAAAGCATAATCAAGAGTCACATGCATACACACATGTATATGCAAAAGGAGAAGAGAATCTTATTTTTTATCTTGAAAAAAGACACTAACCAAAATTGGTGGACCCACCATGCTTCTCATACCAACCTTTTACCTTCACCTTTGCCATCCTTTATCATATCTTATGACATTTGAAAAAAGAGTTTTTAATGTTTATTTACTTTTGAGATAGAGAGAGACAGAGTGTGAGTGGGGCAGAGGCAGAGAGAGATACACACACACAGAATCTGACACAGGCTCCAGGCTCTGAGATGTCAGCACAGAGCCTGGCATGGGGCTCAAACTCATGAACCACAAATCATGACCTGAATTGAAGTCAGACGCTTAACCAACGAGCCACCCAGGTGTCCCTATCATATCTTATGACTTTTTTTATTGAAACTAACCACAATGACCAGGACAGTGTGCTTCCCCAATCTTGACAGTTCACTTCCCTGTCAGTAAGACTGCTTGTTATGAGAACAGCTAAGAGACATAATAAGGCTGGCTTTTCAACGTGCATAATAGATTGTACTGTCTAGACGGCGTGTCTTTTTAATCTTTTTAATCTTTTTTTCTTCACATTATATCCAGCAACAGCACTTTCTCTCTACAATATCTTACTCTTTCTTTTCTATTATATGTATTCTTGTCATTTACTCTTCATCATAGGGACACTTGAATCATTAGCTACAGCTATATCTTTCACTCCTCAAAGAGCTAACTGCAAGTCTTTCTGATTCCTCCTTTTCCAAACTATCTCTTCTTCTCTTTCCATTGCTGCCAACCTAAGCCAAGCCCCAATCTCTCACGTCTCATGTGTGGCCTATTATAATAGCCTCCTGTCCCCTAGACCATAATCTGACTAATCTATCCTACAGTTTATGACCAGAACGCACCTTTGCTCCATAACCCCCAATGATACTGTTAGCTGTAGGAAAATGTTAAAATTGCCTAATAATGTGTTCAAAATGGAAAATTGAAGGGAGAAAAAAATGTACTAAAGTGTTTTTTTCTAAATAGGCAATAGTTTAAAATACGAGCACATGGAAGAAAAACAACAGAACACAGGAAGGTAGGAAGGTAGGAAAGAAGGGAGGAAGGAAAGAGCTCTTGGACTTTATAGATCAAGCTCAAGCTTACATTTAATGTGATAATACTGCAGTAGCCCTGCTTTGTTCCTTATATACAAAATGAGTGAAGCTGCACTTCACCATTGACTGACGACCATTGCAAGATTTCCTTTCAGATATATCAACTTAAAATGCTAATTATTTTTTTGAGTTGCCATTATTAATCAAGTGCGTAAAAAAATAATTTCACTGTCTCAAGTATATATTATACTTTCAAATTGTAGCTCCAATTTAGTTAAGATAATCAGTGGATTATATTGTGCAAGTTTTCCTGTTACATTTCATATACTTTTTTGTAATTTCCTTGATCACTAAAGAGAAATATAGCTCTCCTCTTGCTAACTGTAAGAATACAATATACTGTAATTAAAACAACTTATTGTCCATATTTTGGCAGGAAACTCCTCTTAAGAAGACAGAAAACGAAGACGTTTTCATCGTATGGTCAACCTCAAAGCCTCTGTCATGCTTTTTTTATGCTGCTGATATTAATATCCCAGATATTTTTAAGTTTCTTTGTCCTAAAAATTTATCAAGATTTAAGCACACTTAAAAAAAGGGGCATCGACACCAATGAAAAGTAAATGAACAACGATTTTCTTATCTATTTTATAATCCCATTTTCGGTTTTAAGTTAGATTAGCCTCAAGTCAAAATCTAAACTTATGTAGCTCAGTTGATTCAGTTTCTATTTTTTAGAGGTTACAAGTTTTACTAGTTATTTTCTCTAACAGGAAAACAGAAAAAGCTTCCCACAATTTTCAACAGTGGCTTGGAAAACACCATCATTCTTGTCCCCTCACACAAATTCTACCTGAAATCTGTTGAAACACAGAGCTTTCTGCCATATATATGTATATAGTATACATATAATGCAACCTTTTTGAATGTATTTATGCCTATCTTCAAATTTTCTGTGAACTGTGAAAGCCACGCCTTCCCAGAGACTAGAACAAATCTTATGGATCGCCTTATAATCTTTAAATGGTGTACACTGCATACACATATGTTAGCCAACTTGACAATAAATTATATTAAAACAAGGAATTAACGTATATATATTTTTCTTACCACAAAACTACCTCAGACCTGCCTGCTTCTTCTGCCGGTAAGCAGTCCCACTTGCCTTCAGCATCATTAAGGTATTTTTTCCTGGAAAAAATTTTTCAGCCTCTTGAAGCTGTATTTGCTTTTTAAAATGAAAATATTTATTGGGGTATCTGGGTGGCTCTGTAAGTGAAGCATCTGACTTTTGATCTTGGCTCAATTCATTATCTCATGCACTGCACTAACAACATGAAGCCTGCTTGGGAATCTCTGTCTCCCTCTCTGCCCCTCCCCTGTGCATGCATGTGCTTTCTCTCTCAAAATAAATAAATAAATTTTAAAATATCTATAGATAGATAGATAGATAGATAGATAAACTCTTTCTCTCTCTCTGCCTCTTCCTCTCTCTCTCTCAAATAAACTTTAAACAAAAATAAAAAATAATATAAATAAAAGAAAAAAACATAGCAAAATTAGTCAGTCAGAGAAAGACAAATATCATATGACTTCACTCATATGAAGACTTTAAGATACAAAACAGATGAACATAAGGGAAGGGAAGCAAAAATAACATAAAAACAGGGAGGGGGACAAAACATAAGAGACTCTTAAATATGGAGAACAAACAGAGGGTTTCTGGAGGGGGTGTGGGAGGAGAAATGCGCTAAATGGGTAAGGGGCATTAAGGAATCTACTCCTGAAATTGTTGTTGCACTACATGCTAACTAACATGGATGTAAATTTAAAAATAAATTTTAAAAAATTACTTTGAGAGGGTGTTGTCATCCCAAAACTAAGATAATATGTACATGTGCAGAGCATTATAAGACATTGTCACTATTTCAGTTTTAGATGATTTGGCAAAAGCAATAGCTGAGTTGTCATTTATGAATTGACGAAAAATTTGTGGGCAAACAAAACTCCAGCAAGAGAGTTGTTTTTATATTTACTCTGATTTCTAATGTGATTATAAGTATTTCAACAACAAAATAAAAAACAAAAAATTTTGGGCCACAGAAATTGATGTAAAAATGTATCCTTAGGATAGCAAGCAATCATGACTGCAAACTTTTATCATAAATTTCCAATTTTTCTTCCAAATGGATTAATGTGTTGAAGATACAACACTTGACAACTTCAGAAACCAAGGAATCCACACCACACCAGCTGGTTCATACCTTCTACTGGAAGGCTATGTCTAACTAATCTCCCTGCCACCACTCCAAAATCCATTCCTCCCACCCCCACCCTACTGCCAGGCATCATAAAACTTCCCTATTCAAAGCTAGCAATGGCTCCAGTTGCCTTCAGAGTATAAACTAAATTTCCTTGCAAAGACCCTTGTGATATAGTTCTGCTTACTTGAGCTTAATTCACTCACCATTCTATTCATGTGTTCTCCATGAATACTGAAAATAAAAGCTGTAGTTCACCCAAGCAGATCGTGGATTTTACACATGATCCTCCTTTCTAATATCTCTCTTCTTGTTTACCACCACTTCTCATTTTAAATAGATCAAATAAGCTCCTAAGAACCCTGCCTTAACCATTCACCCCTTCCTGCCCCAAGACTCTGCCCCCATGAAACCCTAGGGAAAGTATTCCTCTCCTTAGGTTGTACTCATTTAACTGTATACCTTCTTCATCAGACAGTAAGCTTTTCGAAGATCAGAACACTATATACTTTTTAAGTTCTTTTTTTTTGGAGAAAGGGCCTGAGGAGAGAGGAAGAGCGAGAACAAGTGGGGGAGGGGAGGATGGAGAGAATGAATCACAAGCAGGCTCCACAGCCCTATCATCACCTGACATGGGCTCGATCTCAGGAACCGTGAGATCATGACCTAAGCTGAAATCAAGAATTGGATACTCAACTTACTGAGCCACCAGAGGTCTCAGAAGACTATCTTTTTCGTGACTGTGTCCTAGGTTACTGCCTACTACCTCTCATGATAAGTATTGGTCAAATTCTGCATTCAGTAGTATATGGAACAATCAGGAAGGACTGGCCTAAAGAGCAATAAAAAGCACCAAGGCTTTCTTAACTAATCCAAAAACACTAATACAGAGAGGTGACATCTAACTTATTTGAATGCATGTAGTCTTTTAATATAAAAATCTTCCAAGGGCAGGGAATGCATTTTAGAAGAAACTTGTAAACTTTTCAGGTCTAAAACATAATACAGATAGTTACCTGGTGCAAGTCACTGAATTGAAACTGCCAGTTGACAATTTTGATCTGTGTAAGTGACTATTCACTTCCTTTTAGTCCATCTGCCATAAATACCATCACATACCCAACCAACCTTTTTACTATCAATTTGAGGTTTTCAAAGTTTTGGATAGTCCCGTCACTAATGAAGAGTAAACCCCGACAGAGGACTTGTTTTATATAAATAATATGTGTGTATAAAATGTATTTATTTATAATATTTACATCCAAAGAACAATGGAGGTAATAATGAAGTTATCAAAAAAGACAGAAGTGATTACCTAGCACTGACAACTTTCCAGGCGTCTGAAATTCTCTACAAATTTGGATCCCTCAACTTCCTGTGCTCATTTAGGAGAATACTATTACTGTCATGTTACAGATGAAGAACTTGAGGCTAAGAGGTAAACTATCTCCTCCAAGGACATGCATCTAGTAAAAGTGGAAGAGGTAGGATGTGAACCCAGGATAGCCTACATTCTGATTCAATAGCAAGTCATTACTAGGCATATTACTGGGACTTAACAATAACGATAATAAGAAGTTACATATCAACCTCTTTCATCTTCTTAAATCATCTTTAGGGCTAGAATTTAACATACAGTTTTGTTCAAGGTAATTGATCAAGGTAGGCAATTTGGAATGCACATGACTTCGTAATAGACATTACTGAGTTTTGAATCACCGAGATCCCTTTAATAGTTTCAGGAAGACATGGAGCTTGCAACATTCACTTTCTTCAGCCACTGCTGTTTAGTCCTCAAGTTATATAGCCTTTCCTCCATAATGCAAGCTGTTATAAAAAACATTACATTGTGAAGCCTGAAATATCGGCCCGTTGAAAAGAGAATATCCAGCAGGGCCCTTTTTATATATGTTTGAGAGTTTAATCATGTGCTGCTGGGTAGATGTTTGGCCTGTGAAGGTTACACAGTGGTGTCTTAAAGTGTACTATAAAAGTGCTTGGGCAGGGGAAAGATCTGACAGGCTGATGGAGCCTCCAACCTCGGCAATTATTTCAGCAAATCTCCGTACCATGGACTTCGTAAGCCGCATGACCCTTTTCATGTCCCTGTTCTATTAATTGGAAACAATGTCACTTAGGAAAAATAACTCCTTCAATTTCCTTTCTCTCCTGATCTTAGCTGAAGGGAAAGCTGTTATATGCTCCTGGCCCATCAGAAAACCTACAATTCAAACAGCTTTCTGGATTTTACACACACACACACACACACACACACACACACACACACACACACGAGTATTTGATTATATAAAGTTGAGGAGGAATAAAATTTTATTGTATTCAGCTGCCTTGAAACCATCTGTTTTTCTCTCTAATTTTTGGTATTTGCCAAGCACTCAGTATCCAGAAAACTCTTTTGATCTCCTAGCAAGGCATGTGAATCGTAACATTGATTTCTCCCTGCAATATGTTCCCCATGGGAGTGTTAGTGAGTTACATGATCCTGGTGCACAAGGGATGCACTAATAATACCCTTGGAAAACCAACATTGCCAAGATGGGCAGCCGGTATTAAAGATCGTTCTGAGATTGTCCTGTTCATTTGTGGTCTGCCTGTGACTAAGCAGAAATTCAAGACAGATCCTGAGAATAAAGTCGGCTTTGTGGCATTTGTCAACAAAGCTATATTACTGTTTTGATCCAGATGACTCTCTAGATAAAGGAGACATGCCTCTAAATCATACAATGGATGTAATTTAAGAAGTGGTGAGCGTAAATGGCCCCGAGCAGCAAAGAATACTGATTCTTTTTGTTGTTGTTGTTCCCTGGATTATGAGCGTCACATCCTTTGACAATTCTCCCCAATATCTATCAGCTGGGAAAGCACCTATAACAGAGAAGGGAAAGGGAAATCGTGTTTGGGGGCACCATGCTCCTGCTGCGAGGGGGAGTGGTGGTCACTGCAGCCATTTCTCTCCATGAGACTTCATACAATCTTCCAGATGAATCTATAAAATAAAATTACCAGACCTTATTTGTTAATGATAAAATGAATTTACATTGAGGATTTTAATCTTAAAAATTTTAGAACATTTCCTTTAATCAGAAATAGACTTTATTACTATACTAGGTCCTACCAGTCTTATTTTTCCCCTATGTTGTATATTTATGACTTTTTATTAACCTTAGTACTGCCCTGAGAATCTGTTCCATTATTCTGTTCTTTCTGCAATAAAGAACTTAAGTTGACGTCAACAAGAAATGTGTACTGAAAAGTGTAGGCGGATTTGAATCAAATGAATTCAAGCACATGTTACTATTAAAATGAGAATAAGGAGACACTTCTGGTATTTTAGATATTGTTATCTGATTATTTCTACCCTCGTTAGTATATTTAGAGATTAGACACTGGCTTGCAAATGTGTTTCCTGTTTATGCACACATACCCCATTTTTCCTAATGCAAATAATATAATTCCAAATATATATGAACTTCTGTATTAACAGAAAAAAATTTACATATTTTGCACACTTTTCTCCAAGGAAAATACTGTCTCATGTTGTAGCCTTTGTATATAATATCAGACAATGCTCATGAAGGAACTGGTAAGAGGTTTTTTTTTATTGCTGCTGTTGTTTAACCTGTTCTCTGTTGATATATGCTTTACTAACAATATATAAAATCTCATTTTCTAAAAGAGCACACTGCATTTAAATTTTTCTTTAATAAAAAGAATATTTTATAGCCTTTTGTTATTTCTTAACCAAAGTATTTTTCTTCTCATTGCCAAATATTAAAATCTGTTAACAGTGAGGTAGGGCTATATAAGCAATATTTTGTTCACAGAGTCAGAACATAAAGTAGTAAAAACGACTGCTTTGGATTCATCAAACGTAAGCTTGCTTCTGCTATGTGACTTGAGGATGTATCTGCCTTTGAGACCCATTTTCCTCATGTCCTGATAAAGAAACTAATACTACCTTGTAAAATGATTGAGAGATTCAAAATACTGATTTGAAAGTGTCTATTGTCTGGTCTATTATACTCAAAGTAAAACGAAGAGGATTACTATTTTAACAATATTAAAATTAGCTTTTTTTTTATTTCAATGAGCTCTTTTTAATTTCTTTCAGTGTCTTAATAGCACTTCGATCTTTGTTTTATCCCTTGTTGGATCATTAACAAATCTTATAACAGCCCTTTCTTAAAGTTATTATATACATCTTTCTGACCATTACCACTTATTAATTCAGAGCTATAGAACTGTTCTCTCAGTTTTCTCTTTTGTTCTCCAAATCTTACTGTATTTCCCTTGGTGACTTCAATGTAAAAAATAAATTCATTCTTTCTTGATTGCTTTCATTCTATCTATAAATAAATATCCATTAGATTTTAAACACTGTAGTCGGCAACTGAAGTATTTCAGTGAATGAAAGAGACGCTTTTTTTCTGCCTCCATAATCCTTACATCCCAACTGTGGAGCCATTAATTAAATAATACTAGTATAGCAAAAATAATAATGATAAATTACAACCATGTTAAATTCCACATAGGAAAGAAACATGGTCTTTGTGACTATAGGAAGGAGGAATCTAGGGGGTCAAAAAGTCTTTATTTAATAATAATTAAATGGGATATGAAATTTGAAAGATTGGTAAGGGCTAAATAGGTGAAAGGCCTTGTCAGGGTAAGAACAGAAGTGAGCAAGATGGAAGAAACCGCAGGAACAAAGGCCCTGTGGTAGGAAGAAGCAAGGTGTGTTCACATACTTGAGACCATGCTAGAGTGACTGAAAGGGACCCAGGTGGGAAAAGAGGTTGGAGAAGTGGGGACACATGACGCTAAGCTGGTGCCCTCTCAGATATATTTATGAGTTTAGTTTTTATTCCAAGAGCAATGGAAGCCACCAAAATATTTAAGAAAATATGTTTACATTTGCATTTTGGAAGATCTCTCCGGATGTTATTCAGAGAACTGCTTTGCAGATTTTAACATGCCTACAAATCACTTGGGGATATTGTTAGATGTAGACTGAGATCCAGTATTTCTGGGAGTGAGGCCCTGATGCCTGTATTTCTAACAAATTCTCAGGTGAAGTAGATATTATTACACTTTGAGTAGCAAGGGTTTAAAGAAAAAGCATGGATAGGGGGGCTTGGGCGGCTCAGTTAGTTAAATATCCAACTCTTGGTTTCAACTCAGGTCACGATTTCACAGCTTCTTGGGTTCAAGCCCCACCTCTGGCTCTGCACTGGCAGTGTGGAGCTTGCTTGAGATTCTCTCTCTCCGTTTCTCTCTGTCACTCCCCTACTCGAGCTGTGTCTGTCTCTCTCAAAATAAATAAATGAACTTTATAAAAAGTAAAATCATGGATGAGGTAAGATGAGAAGCAAAGAAATCAGTTAGGAAGCTATTTTTTGATGCATTCAATCAATATATATTTAGTATTTGCTAACATCCAACCCAGCCCTGCTTCCAGACTATGGGAATAGCACAGTTGACAAAACAGACCATCTCAGTTTGTTATGCAGCTTACATGCTAGCAGCACAATACCTACAAGCAGAAGACAGAAGCTTTGCCTGGAACAGCAGCAGTGAGACAGAGCACAGAACTGATTGTGGAGAGATATACACGGCAACACATGATAAGGGAGGCACTGAATCACAAAGGATAAGAGAGAAGATTTGACAAAAAAAAGATGTCTACGTTTCAGGCTGTCTTTAAGATACACACATGAAGGACTTATTTATATCCATGGATTCAGAGCTCAAAGTACAGGTCAAGGCTGGCAGCGAGATCAGAAGTTAGATTGTCCATAGGTTGAATGTGTGGTGCCTTGAATATATTCAAGTGGTGATGTCAGGTGGCAATTCCCTTCCTCCACTCCCCTGTGCTATTCCCCAGCCCATATCCCTTGTCTCCTACTTTTCTGAGAAAAACCAGATGTCATCAGGTATTCCGGGTTCTTACATACACATTTAGCTATATCTGACCTCATTTCATGTCTTCTCCAGTCTCTAAAGAAGGGATATCTCTTCTTTAAAATTAATCTCAGTCATATTCCTTCCTTAAAGCAATAGTTTATGCTCAGGGCATCCATTCTCTGACCTGGTGTTCTAGTTCTACTCACTGTAAAAGAATCTCTACCCTGGCAAATCAGTTCAATCTACAGTGTGTCAGTCCACAGCTTGTTTTGACTCCTCTGTCACAATATCGCAGACTCCTTTCTTCCGGAAACTCTTATTCCTTGGCATCTACTATTTACATGACATGAATTTTCCTTTGATCCCTGCACATATTCCTTGTAATCACTTCTGCTAACTCTTGGTCTTCCATGAACCTGCTTATATCTTATATTTTTATGCATTCCTTCTCATTTCCCACTAACACTTCTCATTATACACTTAACTCAGTGATTCTGATGTTATTGATATGCTTGAATATGTATCACTAATGCATTCTTCTCTGAGTTTCAGACCCACTCAGCCAACTGCCTATAGGACATTGCCACTTGGATGACTACAGATACCTTAAAGTCAGTACATATGACATTGAACTCATCATTATTTACTAAAATTAATTTTCTACCCTGTGTTACTGTTCTTGATAAATGTTCTTGGTGGGAAGCCTGAGAACCAGCCAAGACTTACCCTTCTCCCCACACCTGAAAACCAGGTGACAAAAATCTACTAATTCTTCTTTGCCTTCCACCACTGCCTTCACTTCTGCTTTCCTTCAGGATCTCATCTGTCCTTATCATTGAACCAGCCTCAAAAAATTTCTGTCTTTGCTCTTTCTTTCTTCTACTTCATCTTTAAACTTTTGCCTGTGTGATTTTTCACTTTGTGGCTTAAAATGTTTCATTGGTTTCCTACTCTACAAGAAAACAGCAGGAAATACTAACATCCTGTTAAGGTTCTCTATAATCTAGGACCTGTACATCTTTATGACTTTGGTTTCTCATAATAATCTCTTTTATAGCCTAATAGTAATGAATTCTAGCCATTTTTAACTTGTCAGACTATTTTTATTTTTGAGACAGAGAGAGAGAGAGAGAGAGAGAGAAAATGATCAGGGGAGGGGCAGAGAGAGGGAGAGACACAGAATTTGAAGCAGGCTCCAGGCTACAAGCTGTCAGCATAGAGACTGATGTGGGGCTTGAACTCATGAACTGTGAGATTATGACCTGAGCCAAAGTTGGATGCTCAACTGACTGAGCCACTCAGGTGCCTCAGTATAACAATATGCTTTCTAGTTGGTGTGGACCATCATGGGAGCCTCCTGAAAGGCCCTTTCCTAGTCATTTTCGAAGAAATATACTCATCTTTCCAGACTCAGTTCAAGTATCTCCTTTTTGAGGAAATCTTCTGTGATCCAACCCACCTTTTGTGCCTATACTGTACATGGGCATATGTTTCATAGAATAGCAATTTATTTGTGTCACTGTTGATACCCCTACATTCACTAAACTGTAAATTAGTTAAGGACAAGATTTTACCTCTGTAGTTCTGAATCTCCCAATCCAGCCCATTGCATAATAATATAAAGTCAACCCAAAATCTTACATAGTAGTATCCACCTCTTATCCACAGGGGATATGTTCCAAGACACCCAGTAGATGCCTGAAATCAGAGATAATACTGAACCCTATATATACTGTTTCTCCTATGATAAAGGTTATGATAAAGGTTAATTTATAAATTAGGCACAGCAAGATTAAAGGCAATAACTAATATTAAAATAGAACAATTACAACTGCTGTAATAAAAGGTATGTAGTAAAAGTCTTTCAAAATATCTTACTATATGTACTCACCTTCTCGTGATGATGTGAGATGATAAGATGCTTACATGATGACATGAAATACGGTGAACGACACAAGCATTGTAATGCAGCGTCAGGCTACTGCTGACCTTCTGACGTTAGGTCAGAGAGAATCATCTGTGTCTGGACTGCAGTGGACCATGGGTCTAAAAGTGCAGAAAGCAAAACCATGAATAAGGGGCACTACTGTATGTAGGACCATAGTTCAGTTTTCTTAATGTTTTTATTTATTTCTAGGAGAGAGAGAGGCAGCGTGAGCATGGGAGGGTCAGAGAGAGAGAGAGAGGGAGTCACAGACTCTGAAACAGGCTCCAGGCTCTGAGCTGGCAGTTAGCACAGAGCCCGACGCGGGGCTCGAACCCACGAACCGCGAGATCATGACCTAAGCGAAAGCCGGACGCTTAACCGACTAATCCACCCAGGCGCCCCCGTAGTTCAGTTTTAAACCCACCCTGCATAGGGCCACATCTTGTCCCATGACATACCCTAGTCAGCTCCTAATTTTGCATGGAGTCAGTTCTCCCAAACCTCTTTTCCCTTATACATTTAGGCAGTATTCCAAAATAAGCTCCCCTCGTAACCACCTACAATGGGAAACCTACTCCTTTGGGCTCTTCTATACTCCTTTTGGATGCCCAGTCATCTGGCCTTAATCGCTCCTTCTTCACTACGAAACTTGGATTGTCATCCTCTCCTGGAAGCCACACCCTTGTCCTCTCCCCCACACTTACTTTATACACACAAATGGTACATTTGAGCCTTTTGAGGGGGGTGTTAATACCCTACACCTAGTGCAAGAATTATACTCGTTCTTTGGGATAATTTCTTCTGGGTACACCCTAGTTTATCAATTTTAAACTATAACCTTCCATGCGTGACCAAGCAAAAAAATAGGACTTCTGGTTGTAAAAACTGTCATCTCTTGAGCATTTACAAAGTGGCGATTACTCACTCTTTCAAGTGCTTTGCTTCTGAAACATGGAGGGTTGGAATATCAAGTCAGCTAAGTTAAAAAAGAGCAACAGTGAGAGAGAGAGAAAGAAAAAGGAGTTCTTGTGTATTCAGCAAGATTAAGTTTCCCTATGAGGTTCTCTTCCTGTTTGGCAGTGATGAATCTTGCTACTTACAGACATAGTAGGTATGAATCAAAATACATTCACATTCAGGTGAATATTTACTGTAATTGATGTATTGATCTCTCAGTGCTTACAACTCCCTTTCTGATCTTCCTCCAACTCTCAAAAGTCTTTCCTTCTCGCTCCACCTGTTCCCATTCTCACATTTCCCCCATCGCGCTTGCGCCAGGAGCTGGGAGCAGCAAGGACACAATAGAAGGACTGCTCGGCGCACGGTTGGGTGCGCATCCGCATAGTTGTCGGTAGTGCGTCATTTCTTCAGTTTCATCTGCTCCTCCAGCTGGTGCACGTACCTTACAGTCTCTCTTGGCACGGATGGCTTCTGAGGTTGGCTTTCGTTGTGTGGCCATGAGAATGACCTTCATGTGCCCATATGGGCCCTCTTGCAGCTTACTGATGGGTAATTCTCTAGAAGCTTGGCTGAAACGTCCCTTTTTCTTCCCCAGTAGGTGACCCACCCCATGCTCTCTGCTGGTGTGGTCACTGGGCCTGCTGGGCTGACATATATGATTACATTCCCATTCCAGCTTGCTGAAACACTAAAAGAAAGAATCTAAAAATAAATGTGTTATTTCTCACAGCTTTGTGTAATGTGCCAATTTGATCAGCATGCTTTATTAATTGAAATAAAGTTATTAATTGAAAATGTTGAGTATTACTGTGAAGAAAATAGGACTCTGAGATTTCATTTGACGCATCCTTCTATGTTAACAACTCATTAAATCTTCAAATTTTGCGTCCCAATTAATCAACTACTTACAATTTTACCTAATTATGCTACCATTCATCACTCATTCTCATCCACAAAGATGTTATTAAAAGTTACTGTCAATGTCTTGCAGAAAATCAGGTTCTACATGTCTAGAGAATTGTCTGGTGATCTTAATAAGCATGGAAGGGAGGAAGGAGGAAAAAAGATAAGGAAAAAAGAAACAAAGGAAGGAGGAAAGAAAGAAGAGGGAAAGAGGAAAGATGTGGAGGAAGGAAGAGAACAAACATTTTTTAAGAATAAGAAAGGAAAATTCCCATTATTGAGCCTCACTCAACTCACCATTGGTGGCAGTGCTTACTGCAGAGTTCTCGAAGTTTTCACAGATAAGGGTTTATTCGGCCATTGGGCAACTGTGTGTTTTTACGCGATTTTCTTTTTTTTTTTTTAAATGTTTTATTTATTTCTAGGAGAGAAAGAGAGAGAGAGAGAGAGACAGCGTGAGCAGGGGAGGGTCAGAGAGAGAGGGAGTCACAGACTCTGAAACAGGCTCCAGGCTCTGAGCTGGCAGTCAGCACAGAGCCCGACGCGGGGCCCGAACCCACGAACCGCGAGATCATGACCTAAGCGAAAGCCGGACGCGTAACCGACTAAGCCACCCGGGCGCCCCAACGCGATTTTCTTTTTAATGCTAGAACTCGTGGGGTGTCTGGGTAGTTCAGTCGGTCAAGCATCTAGCTCTTGATTTTGGCTCAGGTCATGATCTAGTTTGTGACTTTGAGACCCCTGTGGGGCCCTGTGCTGAAAACGTTGAGCCAGCTTAGGATTCTCTCTCCCTCTCTCTCTCTCTCTCTCTCTTCTCTGTCCCTCCCCTGCTCATACACTCTTTCTCAAAATAAATAAATAAACTTAAAAAAAAAAAGCCTAGAACTCTTTTCTCTAACAAAATCTTATCTGAGAAAAGCAAAGCATAGATTCTTTGGTTGGGATCTCAGTAAATGTACTCAGCCTCTCCCTGTACTTCCTCCTCACCCCAGCCGGTTCCTCTTGCACTGCTAACCTTATGATTTCTGTTAAGAACCCCAGGGCATGGACAACTGTAAGGCACAGACAACCAAAATTTGAAAAATTGCATTTCTGTAGATCTTTTTTCTGGAATCACTTCAAGCTCAACAATCTGCAGTACAGATAGACTACTTTGTCTTCCACCTATTGGAAACCAGAATGTTATTTTCTGCCTCCAATTTTGTAGCATTCCTTCCATTTCCCTCAAGTCCTCTAAATGTATTAGCAACAAACACCTAGACATCACTTTGGCTCGTTCCCTTGGAACCTAGGATGCAATTTGTCTGGATCATTTGGAACACCAGGTCCACTCTATAAATTATCTCACTTCTCTTGCAGATCAATTCCCACCTGACAATATGTGCTCTACTCTCTGGTTGAAGGATCATTTCCTCTGACAAAGTAGCTAAAACTTTGCGAAGGGAAGGAGTTCTGTTTTTCCCCTGTCGTCTGTTAACATTATACCATCTGCCCAGGCAGCAGGCTTATACTTACTCTTGTCTTTTCCTTGCTTTTGACATGTCTGAAAAAGCCCTTTGGTACTGTTGACATTTTTCTGAAGCCACATTTTAGTCAGGGTTACATTTTCTGATATAATTTATGTAAGTTTATAGCACTTTTAATATTAGTTCTTGGTCATATCATCTAATTTCCATGTTTTGTGCATGACAAATTCCACTCTAAGTCAACAGAACCTAAGTGTTAGTTGATGTTCTATATTATAAATTTGAGTTCTTCAAAATGTTCTTTCTAGAAAGAGCAATGATGCTATAAATCACCACACCTCCACAAACTTTTATTTCCCCACGATGGGATCATGCATTATTGGAATTTTTTTGTTTTAGAACAATCAAACACTGCCTCAATACTTTTCCTTTTAAAGTCCTGGATGAAATTCTACAAATATGTTTATTCTTACCTACTACAAGACACTTTCCTGAATTTTCAACTGTGTATATGACATTATATGCCTGGAGTGCCCTTCCTCAGTAACACCTATCTGTGTCCAACATCTCGAGGTATCCAATCACCATTATTTGATGGGCACCATTAA
Organism: Hyaena hyaena; assembly: GCF_003009895.1. Classification (NCBI taxonomy): domain Eukaryota; kingdom Metazoa; phylum Chordata; class Mammalia; order Carnivora; family Hyaenidae; genus Hyaena; species Hyaena hyaena. The sequence goes on along the minus strand of NW_024081960.1, from coordinate 296,654 downwards.
GTCCAGAGTACTGGTCCCAATTATTACTTGTTCTGTGTTCTGAAAAATGAAGCCATCTTTCAAGAATTTTCTTATGCGCTGAATTGTGTCCCTGCAAAAATTTATATATTGAAGTTCTAACCCGCGCAATGTGACCTTACTGAAAAATAGTGTCACTGCAGATGTAATTCGTTAAAATTAAGTCATACACATTAGAATGGGTCTTTTATCCAAAACGACTGGAGTCCTTATAAAAAAGGGAAATTTGAGTACAGGCACCCACCGGAAGAGCCTCATGTGAACATGAAGGTGGAGATCAGGGTGATTCATCTACAAACCAAAGAATGTCAATGGTTGCCGGAAAACCGCAGAAGCGAGGAAATGGTCATGGAACAGATTTCCCTTCACAGCTATTAGACAGACAAGCCCCATGAACAGCTTGGACTTCTACCCCCAGAAGTGAGAGAAAATAAATTTCTGTGGTTTAAGCCATCCAGTTTGGACTACTTTGTTATTCCACTGTAGCAAATTCATGCAACCAGTTAAAAACAGACCAAATAGTATCCTTCTAGAAGAATTTGTGTTCCACACAGATCCACATGATCAGAAAATCCCATCACTCTAGGAACTTGTATATTTCTCTTGTCAGTTTTTGTTTTCCAGTTTCTTTCCCTAGAGCCCACCATCCATTTTCTCCATCTGGCTGGAAAGACTTAACCTCTAAGTAAATTTTACTTTCATTTTGTTTATTACACGGTCACCTTAGATGGAAGATAAATATGTTTCCTGACACTCATGTTTTAAAATTTTTATTGACTTTCTTGTCTAAGTGCTAATACTTTGTCTATTATTGCCCCTCTTATTGTGACATATTTATGTCAAGGAGACAGAGAGGAGAGTATTCAAGTACCTGGACACAAGAGCTAGACTGCTGATGTCAAAACTTTGCGAACAATATGAACTTGACCAAGTCTCTTAATTTCTTCAGGCCCCATTTTCTTCATCTGATGATTGTAAAATAAATAAATAAAAATTTTAAAAAACTATCTAATAAGTTAGTGGAGATGATTAAACAAGCTAACACATGGGAGAATCTATATACTCCAGCTTTTCATAATCTATATACTCCAGCTTTTCTGTTTCAAAACCCAATCAAGGTATCTTTTTCTTTCTTCCCTCCCTCCACTTTTAGACTAAAATCCTACTGGTTCTATTGGCTTGTGTCTGGGTCACTGTTCTTTGGCCTTTTCAAATAATTCAATCAAAATCAGGAACACATTCTCACAGATGAAATCGTGTCAAGGAAAAGAAGTCATGTTTTTCTACACAGCGACCATTAGTTCACTCCCAATTTTCTTTCTTCTCTAAAGTTGATAATCTTCCATGGCAAGAAGAGGTAAAACTCAGATCTTCAAGGCTTTTAGCTTTTTACCTGAAAATCTATAGCTCCTTAGAGATACCTTGCCAGTTGACTCTGACAAAGGCATTTGTCCCAGTATAGACCTACAGGAAGAAGGTCAGTTCAAAAATTCTATCAGAATCTCTGCCACATAATTAATATAGGAAAACTAATACTTAATAAAATCTTCCCCCTCACAATAGCCTGTCCACAAAACCCTCATTGAACGCTACAGTCAGTAGCCATTAATTGCCTTGGGCTTTTTTCTTGGAAGCTGCGTACAGATTTCCCCAACCCTGCTGATGACCAGATCCTCTTTCCTGTTCGGGGAAACAAAGGCTGTGATTTCTCTTAGGTATCTCCATTCTGCTCCAGTGCCACATTGTACTCTTGGTTCAAAGCTTCTCTCTTTTCTCATCAGTTTTCCTAGTCACCAGCAAAACTTTACAAATTTTGATTGCCTTCAACTTCTCACAATGCTGTTTCTCCTCCTTGTTTTTATTCAGATTATTTCTTACATGCTATCTAGGAATATTTCAAGCCCAAAGAAGAAGTCTTCCCCAAAAACTCTTATCTTCTTTCTATTCTTTCACCTTTTCTTTTACTTAAAAATTCAGAAGTTCATAATAATTTTCCTAGAGATAAGTACCCATCCCCTAGCTATTTTCTAATCACAAAATGCAAACAAAAATGAAATCAACCATATCACAGACAACACTGCTAACATTTTTGGAACAAATTTCTGTTTTCTCAAACTTTTTTCCTTTTATCTGTTTCTCTCTCCACTTTAGTAGACCTTTAATTATTTCTAGATTTTTAAAAATAAATTCGGTACTGATATCAATGAATTAAATCAAGAAAAGGTTTCCCTACATTTCTCATGCAGCATTGTCAATCAAAAAGATAGTCCTGACTTGAAACCCCTGCTTCCCCCTTTTCTTTCGTGAAAGACTGCCAAATGTATGATGATTTAATCTTCCCACTCCTGACTCAGGGAGGTGTACAAATGGACATTTAGATGAGACTGCTAAACTCATTTTTCATATCGACCCAAAATGTGATCCTTGAATTCTAGTGGTAAAGGGTTGATAGTATAATTCACTCAGCTCCTTTGAATTTTAATTAAAATTATAAAAAAATTTTGAATTTCAATATGAACTAAGACCTTCTATTTTGACTATCAGATATGTCATCAAAGCTAAATCTCTTATATGTAGTAATTGAAGGTCTCTGGCAATACTTCTCATTTTTATTTATGAATTTCATTCTTTGAACACTTTTGACAATGCATTTTTTTTTTAATTTCTGAGAGAGAGAGAGAGAGCGTGAGCAGGGGAGGGTCAGAGAGAGGGGGAGACACAGAATCTGAAACAGGCTCCAGGCTCTGAGCTAGCTGTCAGCACAGAGCCCAACGCAGGGCTCAAACCCATGAACAGTGAGATCATGACCTCAGCTGAAGTCAGAGGCTTAACCAACTGAGCCACCCAGGTGCCCAGGCAATGCATTTCAAACTACCTTCGTACTTCCTTAGTGAGCAAAACCACCTTTTTGTCAATGAATCATATACACCACATTCCAAGGACCAAACTCTGAATGATTTTAATAGGTATTTTCAAAATATATAATGTGGGTCAAACCTGTAAGTTCAAGTGAAACCCACAGGACATTCTTTATATGTGTTTATTTATTGCATGCTTTCTTTCTACTGTGCTATGTTTAATTTCTTTAGATCTTAAACGGGCGATATTCAACATTATCTACAGTAAAGCCTTTTAAAAATTAAATTAACTCTTACTTCCTTTTGTTATTAAATACCAAAAGAACTTATCTCTTAGTATTTGTAATGGGAATGTAATGGTATATGTAATGGGAATCCCATTACATAGTACCCTACTAATAACATTGATAAAAGCAAATATGTTGGTAATGGTACATAGCTATACACACTTAACTCTATTTCAGGCACTATTCTAACGGTTTACATATTTAACTCAATTAATTCTCACAATAATATCATAACTAGGCACTATTATTACCCCAGCCTTACAGGTGATGAACCTAAAGCACAATGAGGCTAAGTAAGTGGCCACACCAGAATTCAAAGCTGAGCATCTGGAACAGGAAATCGCAATTTAAGTTAAATCAGTTATCGTCTCCATGTCTACATACATATAATAAATCCTAATATTTAAATCATGAAGCATTTACTACTTAAATAAAACCTTATGCTAAATACAGTATATGGACTATTATTAGATACCCTGGTATGATGTTAAACACTGCAATTTTTTTTTCATTTTATTACATATAAAATGGGACAAAGGAAGCAAAATTTCCAAAACCTAAGGTGATTTATTAGGTGCTCTGGAATACAATCAGTTCAGCAGAAGAAGTGGCCTCTAGCAGCCAGGAGGTTTCAATGGTGGAGAAGGTTCTGTCTTTCAGCACATGTATTATTGGTCATATTCTCCAATATGTCATCTGTACTGGGGCCAAATGCCCTCGCATGGCTAGAGTTTTCAGATATTTCAGTGTGTTATCATGTGCATCACTGTGTATTCACACTGTGCACATTCATATTATTTCTCACAGGATATATATAAATTCATCCTGATAGTTTTTTCCTTAAAGAGAGTAATAAGTAAATGGTTTTTTTACAACAACTTTCTTTTTTTTCAGGAGTTTTTAATTTTTTTAATTATTTAATTTTTTTACAAATAGTTTATTGTCAAGTTGCTTTCCATATAATACCCAGTGCTCATCCCCACAAGTGCCCTCCTCTATGCCCTACAACAACTCTCTTATAATCAACTTTGCTAGAAAACATTGATCTTGTTTGAGTAGGTATGCTTGAATTCCTAAATAAAAACTCAAAATTCTCAAGTCTGAATTATCAAGCCTCGTTACACTGTTTGCACTAAAGATTCAACTGACTTACATGATAGGTATGTTATTTAAAGTATATATTCCATATACTCTAGCAAGGAAATTTATTTCAAATGTGATCTCAGTGTATTTTTCTTTTAATAGCATCATTTAACATTGCCAGTGAGCAGACGGACGTAGAAACAATTAACAGCAGAAAAGAACAGACGGAATCTGAATTCAGAGACTTAAACCAGCAGGTAAGGACAGATTCATGGTGTACCAATCCTAGATCTGTAGTCTGGAATGGCAGGTGGAAAAGAGACATGATTCAGGAGAAGTATGTATCTTTATTTTAAAGAAATGGTCAATTAAACAGAGTAATATATTTGAATTGCTGATGGATATATACTAAACTGATCTATTTAGGAGAATCTGTTGGCATGTTTTCGACTCCATTTTGTTTCTCTTTCCCCCCTTCTTAGAAGCACAAAAATCCAATTCTTTTTTACCCTGCTGATTTTTTGACATTTTCCATTTGGCAAAAAAGAATTTTTCTCCCTCTCTGGTGTTTCTAATGGACCTGAAACCCATGTGATTAACATGGCTTCCTTCCTCACCCTAGGCTTGGCATCAATAACACTTTCAGAAATAATGTGTGTATCTCCCAACACGAAGTGCTAATTTCTGTGAGTTCTAGCTAAAAAGCTATGATATGTGGCACTCCTTATTCAGCAAAAAAAAATTTTGGCACTTGGGTCTTTGTCTTTAAATTATTCAGAAAGAATTAAAATCAATATCAAGGTCAAATATGAATATCAAGAATCAATTATGAACTTCCTTCTCTTTGGGAGGCACCATTCCCCTTGACTTAGTACAATCAGGCAGTGTTTCAGAGTTCCTAACCCTGCTGCATATTAGAGTCACCAGGCAATTTTTAAACTAAAAAATCTCAGTACCTACATACCAGCTTCAGAGAGTCTCAGTCAACTGTTCTGTAGCAGCACCTGGTATCTGATAGTTTTCTAAAGTTTCCCAAGTGATACTAAAGAACAACCAGAATTTAAATCACAGGCTTACTCTACCTAACCTCATATGTTAAATGTTTAAAACATTCTGAATTTTTTTTTAAGGCATTGGTTAATGGTGCCTAGGTGGCTTAGTCAGTTAAGCATCTGACTTTGGCTGAGGTCATGATCTCACAGTTCGTGAGTTCGAGCCCTGCATCGGGTTCTGCGCTGACAGCTCAGAGCCTGGAGTCGGCTTCAGATTCTGTGCCTCCCTCTCTCTTTACCTCTCTCCCTTCATGATCTGTCTCTCTAGAAAAATAAAAACATTAAAATTCTTTTAAATAAATAAGTAAAAGGCATTGCTTAAGTCCATGATATGGGATTAAGTCACATGAAATAGCTCCACGTAAGTAAAAACTCTTTACCAAGTAAGGTAATCATGCTGGCTTAATATTTCATGCTTACCAAAATTCAACCTCATGACTGGAGTTTAAAGTCAGTTCTAGTAAAGCGATTTTGTTAATTCCCACAACTAATTTATCAGTAAATCACAATATGCCCAGAATCTGATCACTTTTCACCAAGTCCACTACAACCACCTTTGTCTAAGCCACCATCCTCTCCTACCTGGAAGTCTCCATGTCCTAATAGCTCTCCCTTTTCCACTAGTGCTCCCCTACTGAGGAATCCTTTAAAAATTAGGTCAGTTCGTGCCATCACTGTGCAGTGTGTATTCAAATGTCTCCCGATTCCACTCACAATAAAAGCCAAGGCTTTATGGTGTCATAGGCCCTCCATGGCCTGAATGTGCCCCCATCCCCACCACTGCTCTCTGCCTTGCTCATCTCCTGCTGCATCTCACAATTGTAGGCGTGCTCCTGCCTCAAGATCTTGGTACTTGTGCCCAATGCTAGAATGTTCTTCACAGATATCTGCATATTTAACTTCCACACTGCTTTTGTTTTTCTTAGAATGTCACTTCTCAAGAGACCTACCCTGAGCTCTGTCCCACCACCCTACCTGAATTGTAACTGCCCCCTTCCCAACACTTCTTACCCTTCTCTCCTTTTTCTTTGTTCTACTACACTTATAAAACTCCGAATTCTATATAATTTGCTTATTTTTTATGTTTATTATGTATTGTGTCCCCCTTTTAGAATGTGTGCTCCCTAAGGGCAAAGTCGTTTGTCCATTTTATTTAGTGACCTATTTCAAGGGCCTGAATCTGTGTGGCACATACAACAAACAAACAAACAAACATTTGTTGAATGAATAAGTGTGAATAAAAACAAGCAGCAATCTTGTATCATTATTTTTTCTAATGGTAATAGACTATTTCTTTTAAATATGGTAATACCTTGTTTTTGTAGGAACATTGTTACATTTCTGACTAGTTTTACTTATATTAAATCTACTGTTTGGAGTGCTTCAACACTCCAGGAAGCCTCTGCACACCTTCAAATATTTTATGCTTAGAAAGAGGCATAAGAAATGATCTATTTCAATATTAAGATAGTATTCCCATAAAACTATCCATTTATCCCTAAAATTACTGTCATTTCATCTATGTAGACACAACCTTCCACTTTGTCTCCAAATTTATTTACCTTATAAAATAAACCCACTCCACTATGGATCAAGCAACTAATTTGTCCTCCCATTAAGGAATCCTTAATAGGAATATTAGCAAATCAGAATTCTTTATCAGGACTTTAAATAATTTCTAAATTGGCAGGGCACTTGAGTGGCTCAGTTGGTTAAGCAACCGACTTCAGCTCAGGTCATGATCTTATGGTCCATGAGTTTCAGCCCTGTGTAGGGCTCTGTGCTGACAGGGCAGAGCCTGGAGCCTGCCTCAGATTCTGTGTCTCCATCTCTCTCTGTCCCTCCTCTGCTTTCTTTCTCTCTCTCTCTCTCTCTCTCAAAATTAACATTAAATTTTTTTAAATAATAAATAATTTCTAAATTGGTGTTTGCACCAATTAAAGTGTTCTGATAATATACTTTGCTTGGTTCAAAATAATTTGACCAAGTTAACTTTAAGTACAAATAAGCACAGCATTTATTGTCCTCCCCATTAATAAATGTTATTCTTTTGTTTTGGGCTAATTTTTCTCCTTTTTCATTGTTTAAGTAAAAAATTATAACATACTTTTAGTAGCAGGCACTGTGGTAGGCACTTTGGTTTATCAATGCATAAATCAGATAAAAATCAGGGTGTCTGAGTGGCTCAGTCGGTTGAGCATCCGACTTCGGCTCAGGTCATGATCTCAGTGTTTGTGGGTTCGGGCCCTGCATCGGGCTCTGTGCTGACAGCTAGCTCAGAGCTTGGAGCCTGTGTCTCCCTCTCTCTCTGACCCTCCCCTGCTCATGCTGTCTCTCTCTCTCTCTCTCAGAAATAAATAAAGCACTTAAAATTAAAAAAAAAAATCAGAAAAATATCTTTTGTCTAGATAATATTCTCATCTTCATTGCAGGTGACCAAATCAATCATTGGTTTCATCAGAGTGCCTAAAAACCTCTATTCCATTCAAATCTTGATTAGATGAGTTATAAAAGATGTGTGGACACATTTTAAAGAAGAGCAAATGCTATTGTACAACCAGAATTTAAATCATAAATTTACTCTACCTAACCTCATATAATTGAATTTTTTTTGGCACGCATTGGTTAAGTCAATGATTTGGGATTAAGTCACATGAATAGTTCCATTTAAATAAAAATTCTTTACCAAGGGTAAGGTATTGATGCTGTAAATTGCTGATGATGAACATACTGGCTCTGACCAGGGATATCTTGTCCTGAGAATTACAAAGCTTGCCAGTGTCAGAGACACCAGGCTTGTGCACACATCTCAGCCCCCTCACTTTGTGCCTGCGTGACATCAGAAATGTTACTTCAATTCTGTGCCTCTCATAGTTTCTGTATCTGCCAAATGGGAATAACGCTTCCTAGAGTCATATTAAGATCCTTTAAAGCCCCTACAACAATTTGGCCAATAGTAAGTATTCACTAAATCACATTTATTATTCACTTATGTTTAGCCACGGGAGAAAAATGAACCCAATACTTTATATCGATAGCATTGATATGTCAAAAAAAAAAAAAGTAACTTTGATGATAAAGAGCCAGCAACAGTATGTTACTAGGAAAGAAAACTACCTATCTCTGATGTCACTGGTCTCTTTATTAAGGTTGAAATCATGTATTGTCTACTCTAGAGACTTTATGACCAAACTGCATCACAGGATATTCCCTTATTCTGTTTCCATATTACCTAGCCCTTCTTCTCTCCACACTTGTCACATTCATAGGTACATGATTCACATCTGACTCCAGCATTACACTGTAAGCTGCCAGACAGCAAGAGATGGGCTTTCACATCCTAGCACATACTTATTTCCCTGCAGAATGCCCAACCCCCAGCACACGGCCTGAGATGCAGTAGATACTCCACAGATTTTTTTAAACTCTAAAACGATCAGTAAGAAGTGTATAATTTGCCTCAGGGAAGGCCTGTTTATATTTTTGAGTGCAGATAGCCTAAGTCATCTCTTTAGGAAATTTGGATGCAAATATCTTAGTAAAAAAAAAAACCAAAACAGATCAGTTGTAACAGCTTTGACTTTTCCATAAATTTTTGTACCTGTTGTGACTTTTGTTGGTTTGCTAACTTTCATTCTGTTTTTCAGAGCACTGCCTCCATAGAAACTGTTACTTCCAGGAACTCCAAAGAGCAGTCCACGTCAGTGAGAAAAATGAAGCTGGCATTCCTAAGGCTGAAAGCCAGGTACTGTCATGTAGGTACTAGGAATAGGCTGAGACCAAAAGGATGTAGCTCCAATGGCTGCTGGCTAGTCCTTTCTTATGCCACTGGGTGGGAGGTTCTAGGCCAAGTCTTTCCATAAATTAACGTTGAACCCTCACAGCAACCCTGTAGTAGGCCTTCTATTATTGCCTCCATTTTGTCAATGAAGGAGTGTGTCTTAGATGAAGTTAAGAATTCTCAGAAGCAGGGGACACCTGGGTGCCTCAGTGGGTTGTGCGTCTGACTTCTGCTCAGATCATGATTTCACTGCTCCCGAGTTTGAGCCCTATGTTGGGCTCTGTGTTGACCTGGAGCCTGCTTCAGATTCTGTGTCTCCCTCGCTCTCTGCTCTTCCCCTGCTCACTCGCTCTCTCTCTCAAAAATAATTGTTAAAAAATTATTTTAAAAAAGAATTCTCAGAAGTATACACTGATAAGAAGGTGATCAGGGCTTCCAGACCAGGACACCCTGCTCCAAGTTATGAGCTCCTGGCAGTCATGGAGTCCTTTGTGATCCAGATTCCAGCTGAGTTCAAATAAAAAGTTTTCCCTTTGGAAAACCTTGGCCCATGAGAGTCTACATAATCAAAATACAAACAATGGATGTTTTATTTTTGTAATTTATGTGTCTAAAAATATACACAGAGAATTGTTTCATAAATACAACCTAGTGTCAGAGAGCAATTTCTTTCTCCAAGGTAATCATGTTGGGAAGCTGCTATCTTTATAGTTAGAAGGGGAAAAATATCCCGTAATATTACAAAGTAACATTCACCAGTGATTATTACTTAGGACTTCCTTAGACACAGAAGAAAAAAAAATGGCATTAACAAAAATTACTATTAGCAGTAAACATCTGGGAAATGTTTTCATTTTGTTGGCAATATCCTTCTATCATCTACAGTAAGAATTGGTATATACAAACTAAAATAAGTAAATTCATATACTCAGTGATGTAAGTGACACTAATAAAAATGCTAGATTAAGTTTAAGCAGTGGAAAGCCTCTAGGTATGTATCATTTACTGGGTGGTGTGAAAAGTGTTAGAAAAAGCATGCTATTTAATCTATAAAATTTCTAGTTTTAAGAAACTCACAACAATCTGAAAATTATAATTTTTGGATATTATCAATTCTTAAGACTATAATAGTAGGATATTACATTAGATTAACTACCTTTCTTTTGGGAAGTAAATTGAAACACAAACTGGTGACTTTTTCAAAATGACTCCCATTGCTAGCAAAGCCAGGAATGCGAAAGAGGCTCTTTTCTGAAAAAAATGTCCCCTTAACCTCTACCCATCATATGCACACACCAAAACCTTTGTTTCTCACCATTAAACTATACCAGGAGATGCTTGCTGGTAAAAATGGAGTCAAAAGTTTCCAAAATAGAGATAGCTCAAAATTTTGTGAGGAGAGGGAAGATTATCCTTTTCAAAACAGGGCTGCTGCCAATCTTCAGGTTAATAATTTTCATTTCCTTAAAGCCTTTGGACTGTTTTCCAGTTTTTTTTAGAGTCATAACCCCCAGCATGAGGGTTACTAACCCACACGTATCGCTATATATAAATGCTAAAATTAATTTCACGTAGGTGTTAGTAGCAAGCACAATAAAGGCAAAGAATTCTTAAAGTATGCTGTTGTTCAGTCTTTAAACAGTACTACTGATTTTAATCTTCTGTCCTCACATAACATCATTTTGTAAATCAATTGGGTCCATTCAGGAGGGAGGGAGGGAGGGAGGGAGTGAGTGAGTGTGTGAGTGTGTGTGTGTGTGTGTGTCTTCCAGGGCCGCCCAGTACTAACCTTGGCTGTCCTAATGTTCTTTCATTTGGATGCACTTTGGATTAAAACAATTGCAAAGCACAAATGTAGATTGCCAGCAAAGGTGACCTTTCTTTAATATTAGATTACAACTTTGTTTCTATAAAAATGAAAGGTACCTTTGAGCATTCCTGTCTCTAACTTTGGTTGAAAAACCCAGATGCTTCCCTAGCTTATTTCTGGGCAAGATTTAACTTTCAATTAGGCATCTACAAGGATGGATATGAATCTGTATTGGTTCAAATGTTTTTATGCTGCTGCTGCTTGTAGCTTCCATTGAAGGAAACAAAGTAGCAAGAAAATAACCAGTAATGGGTATTCATGGAGAAGGTCATTCTACACAAACAGGTCATGTTCCATCTCGCCAATTCACGTGGCCGGCTGACTATTTTTAGAATGGGGCGGGATGGAGCGTTAATTTCTCAGAGAATGCGAAGCAGGGTGGATGCCTGGTTTGAATTGCTGACAGCGGCTGCAGCCAGGTTACCGACACAGCCTCCCCTGCCAGATGCATGAGCGTCTTCCTGCCAACCTCCCCCCCCACCCCCCCACCCCCGCCTCCCAGCAGTCGCCTCCTGGTGCTCCCAGCTGCCACAGACAGTCCCTGCCAGTCACACGCTGGGACCTCTGCCAGCTCCACAGCGGTCCCCACCTGCCACACGGCAGCCCTACACCCCTTGGATCAGCCCGGCTGTCACGTGCGGAAAAATCATTCAGTAGGAAGCCTAAAATTAACTTTCCCACTGATTGTCTTTGGCCTGAGCTTAGTATCTGTGTGAGGGGTAGTTGAATTTTCTTCTTTTAGACACTTTGCATACTTTTTGCGAAGGGTTTCGTTTGCCGGTTCACTGGCTGAGATGCTCTTACAACTGTGATTTGGCTTCTGACACCTTTGACCACAATTTCCTCGAATTTAAGATGACTGAAGGAAAACAACTAAACGTTTAAGTTTGGAATCCAGATTCTAACAAAGTAGAGGAGCTTTAAATAATCTTCTCCTAAAGTATACAAAAGGCATAAATTAGCAAGAGAAACCTCAGAATTCATACCTTCCACACTTTTCAAATCCTCAGAATTCTCAGTCTTAGACATACAAGTGCTACCAAGAAAAAAATCTCCAAAAAAATTTTTTTAAGTAGTAATCAAATACCAACTGAGTTCTAAGATATTAGAATAGATGGAAAGGTACATAATTGCCTAAGACATGTGTCCTGTTAATAAGTAAATTTCAATTTGCTTTGGGTTAGAATAACATTTTACAGAGCACTACAACGTCCAAAGCTCCGGCCACATTTACTTACACATTATACACCAGCCTGTGTGTACATAACAGTCATAGTTGTTAGGGGAAGGACAGATACTTGGTTGCTGCACTGAGCTGTTAAGTCTTCTAAAGAAAGAGAGTCTTGAGTTGGGTTGACTTGACTGGCTGAGGGAACCTGTGGTAGAAAATGTGGTACCCAGACGGTAAAACCCCCTGAACATCCAAGTTACGGAGCCAGAACATCACATTGTCAGCAATGGGAAGCGGTTGAAAGTGTCTTGGATAGAAGGGTGACATGATGAACTCTGCAGTGGGTTCATGACCCACTATGACTTTGCCTATTTTGTAAGTCAAAAGCACTCAGTATTGGCACTTTTTTAAGGTTCAACCTAATACAACAGACAAGATGAAGAGAAAAAAACTAGAAAGTTTTCTTTTCTCATGAACTTCTTGTTCTACCGCCTAATTTGCCAAATTACCCGCTTTACCAGAGTCGACTTTCTTAAGCACAGAGATAAAAAGGATAAGAAAAAGATGAGAAGACAGAACAAAAGAAGGGAACAGAAAGGCAGGAAATCAGACTCATAGAGCATCCTAAAAATTCTTTCACAAAGAAAGAGTAACTACGTCTTCTTGAGAGCTCTCAAGTAAATCTTTGCTAACACTTTAGCTAGGTCACAAGGAATAGAGCAATTCTGAAAAGTTTACACAGAGACTTATTTTGAGTTTAACGAAATAGAACTTGACTTCTGTATTTTCCCTTTCCTCTCCCATTAGCCATTATTTACATTTTCTAAAAGAAAATGAATTCCTGATTCCAGGCTCTGAACAAACTCTGACAACTTATGTCTTAATCCATTACTTGAAATTACAATTTAGAGATAGCAGAGACTATCTATTTTTTGCATTACATGTGAGGGAAGAACTGGATTTTCTGCTAACCTTCAGATGATCCAATTGAAATGCCAAACATTTGGCTTCATGAAATATAAGAACAATGTCCTGCTGCTCTATAATCTTCGCAGCTGGGATCATTTAACTCTCAGCCCACACTCTGGGACCTCTCTACCTACACAGAAGGGAATCCAAGGAGCCCTGCTAAGGCTTGGAGTCAGCAAGATATTATTCTTATTGTTGACCATGTATAATGCCCTGCAGAGCCTCCTACCATGATTCAAATCTCATGGGGACCCCTCCCACCCCCTTTATTTAGCCCACGCCTTCCTGCTTCCTTCTCTGCAGCCATTCTTCTCCCAGCTGGACACTTTCTCTAGGTCCATTGCAGAAAGCAATGCTATTTCCTTGTCCCTTGCCTATGCTTCTTGTTCTGAGGTAATTGCAAGGAAACAGAGAAACAATGTAATAGACAATGGTAAAATTACAAAGACAGTCCTGGCCATGAGAAGTACAGTCTTCATTCAAGTGAACCTAGGTCTAGACGTGTTCGTGCTTCCTTTCTATATCGATCTTTCACTGGCACAATGTTTTTCTCTTTCCATAAAATTTGGGGTCCAATAAAATGTTTTTTCGCTCTTTCTTTCCTAGGGTACTACTGAGTTTCCTTTGTTCTTGGGCAAGAAGCTTTAATCTTGGTCTCTGTAATTCTCTGAGACAGAAAAAAATGGATGAGGGCCTAACTTGTTAAAATATATTTTCAAAAACGATTCATTTACATGTGTCCAGACGTCTGCCATTGGCTTATATTTTAATCTTTGAAATTCCATTGATTGTCTGTACCAGTCTTTGCTTAGAAAGACACACTTCATCCTAGATTCACTTCCCAAATATCAAAACTCAAGTTTCTAGAAAGCTCAGAGAGGTAACACGAGAGAATGACAAGGAGCAAGGTGTAAGACAAATGAAAAGTGATAGGGACTGTAATGATCCAGAGAGCTTATGCCCCACCTTAAGGGGACCACAGCAAATAAGCACTAGTCAATGGTTGCCTCGTAGAAACTGGGCTAGTGTTTCTGGACTTTTTAATATTTTTTCATATATTTTAGTTTGAAAAACTAGTTTTAAAATATTTTAAATATTTTATCAAGCAAATGACAAATCTTTACAAATGTACCTTAAAAACATTTGTTCTCATGATACGTAGAGTTATCATCATCTGTACCATGTATTGGCAAATATTTCTACAAAAAAGCTAAATAATGAACATTTTCTGTTGTGCAGATAATATGGCCACTAAGCTCTGCCACTACAGTGAGAAAGTAGCCATAACTAAATTATTTATGGTTATGTTCCAATAAAACAGTTTTTTTTACCAAAAAGGGGTAAGGAGATAGATTTGGCCCATAGCCACAGTTTGCTGTGCCCAGTCTATACATACCTTTATAAGGCTACCCCTTGAGAGTTTTACTGAGTATATACCTAATAATCCACATATTCTGCATATCTCAACTTAAGTGATGCTTGGGTTCTGCATCAGATTAGACCCCTTGCTTGGTGTTTCCAGTGTGTCTGTGCCTGCCTTTCTACCATATTCATCAAAATATCACATTGTTTTATAACTGTTAATTGGTTCCATTTTTAGTAGACTATAATCTTAGGGAGAACAATGACTTTGCCATGTTGTTTAGTACCTACTGTTCATAGTATATAGTAATCATTTAATAAATATTCTCTGTCTATTTTCTGGTCCTCTTCCCTAATTAATCTAACTTGGAAATGTTTTACTGTTTTACTTTCAAAAGGAGAAGGCAGGACGCTGTAAGATGTTAAATGTTAATGCCTTCATCTAGACTAGAATGTATCATTTTCAAAATTATTCTTCTTATGAAATGGCACATTTAATTGTTGTGGTCTTAGCATTAGGAAATTTTGGAACTGATTGTTGTGATATCACATACGGATTAAAAGCCAGATATCTGGATCCACACTTTTTGGGTTACAAATCTTGGCTCCACTACTTACTATGTGTTATTATTCAAGTCACTTAGCTTTTCTGTTAACTTGAAGTTTCCTATCTATAAACTGTGGGTAATCTTCATAACTTTCTTATAGAAAGATAATGGATATAAAGTCCTTAGATAAATACTTAGATACATTAAGCACTCAATAAATCTGAGACAGATTACATGGTCCATGCTTGAAATCAACTCTCAGTCTACCGTAGGACACTGCTGAATCTGCTCAGTTGAGCCTTTTCTTGGCCACACCCCTGCAACCGCCCTTGTCACATACCTCCATGTTGTCACGTCTAATGGTCATTGCCACAGCTAATAGCACTTTGATACAGGTGATCCCTCCTTCCTTCTTGAAAAATGTTCTTCATTTTGCCACAGAATACTACTATCTCTTGTTTCTTATGCCCAGTTCTCCAACCACTTCTTCTGAATCTCATTCCTGCTATATCCAATCTTCTCATTTTCTTGATCTTAGAATGCTCCCGAGCACAGGGCTTAAATCTCTTCATCTCTACTCATTCCAGGGTGATAGCATTCACATTCGGGGCTTTAAATTTCATCTAGTTGTTGCTGACTCCCAAATTTATACTCTTGCACTGAACTTTTGTGTGAACTGCCACTTAACATACCCCACTTCTATTCAAACCATGATTTGTCTATTTAGAATCCCAAACAATATATCGGAAAGCATATGCTTTTTTCCCAGTTTTATTAAGACCTAACTGATACACATCACTATATAAATCTAAGGTGTACAGCATGATGGTTTGATTTACATATATTGTGAAATGATTAGCATGTGCGTGCATGCGCACGCGCGCACGCACACACACACACCTGTGTTTTCTGTAGTCCTTTCTCTCTTAATAAGTGGCAACCTCATTTTTATCAATTTTTCAGGTCCAAATACTTAAAACCAATCTTAGTTTTCATTCTTATTATTCACAACCCTTACATCTGCAAATCCTGTTAATTCTACCTTTGAAATATTTCCAAGTTTCAAAGCTGCTCATCATATTTATCATTTCCACCTAATCCAAGCCCTATCATCTCTCACATTTTAAATTCCAGTAGCCTCAGGACTAATATTCTGGGCTTCAACTTTGTTCTTCTTATGTCCTGTACCATGTAAAGCCAGTATACGGTTTAAAATGGAAATCGCACCATGTTACTCATATGCTGTGAACTCTCAATGACACATACAACAAAGTGCAAAATCCTCAACGTGCCCTAAAAGGTCTTCCATGATCAGTCTCTAACCTTTATACTCTCCTTACTATTCATTGAACTCTAACCTCACTTGCTATTCTTTGATAACATCAAAAACACTCTTGACTTAGGGTCTTTGAAGTTACAATTTTCTCCCACCTATCCTCAATTCCTCCATTTCCTTCATGAATCGGCACAGATAAAACCTTATCAGAATGATTTTTGTGTCTACCCTGTAAAAAAAACAGTACTACTAGTCATACTCTAGCCTCCTTGGTCTGCTTTATTTTTCTATAAACTACTTATCACAATTTGCATATTATATGATACATACACTACACTCTCCATTTTCTATAAGTACATTAGAATATAAGCAGTATGAGAACAAGAACTTTATTGTTCTTTTGATTGTTCTAGTCACAACATTTTCAATAATGCTGGATGTGTTGTACATGTTCCATACATGTTTTTGAATGAATTTATCATATTTATCCAGATTTTATGTATATTTGCAAATATTTGTGACAAGTTTATTTTTGTGCTCATCTATGGTTCTAAGTACTATTGCCTTTCTGTAATTGTCAGCCTCCTCCTCAAGTAGATTCTAAGTAGATGCCAGAGGTACATTTGGGGGCACAAAGACCCAAACCTTCAGACAGTGTGCTCATGAGACTATGCTAGTTCAAGATGTGAGGACAAAGTTACAAAGTGACACGCGCCAAAGGTCCTAGATTGCAGCTGAGAAATAGAAGCGAAAGATCAGGATTTAGTAAAAGCAAAAAAAAGGGTATAAGAAAACAAGACTACAAATACAAACCCTGAGTTAGTCTATTTAACTCTGGCAACACAGACTGCACCTTTCCCCTGTGAAGCTGTTCCTAATGGCTGAGAAATGTGCTATTACACAGCAGCAAAGCCACCATCAGATACCTTGCCAGCAGAAATTCTGCTTTACAAACTTTTATAATGTTAGTGCTTAGTAAAGTATTCTATACATAGTAAGCACCTAATGGGCATGCAATAAAGCCAGTGATAATAATTTTTTTTAGATGTAGAAGATTTAGAGTCCCAACTTATTAAAATGCGTGTGAGATTCTCAGCAGGTAAATACTCTCAGAAATGTGTTCCTTTAGCAGATAAAGCACTTTCCTTGCATTTCGTATCCCTGTTGAAGTGAAGATTACTGATTACCAGCTAAGCAAACTGGGGAAACAATCTTCCTGTCGCCTTTATTGGAAAAAGCTGTGAACGGCATAAGGCACTAGATGTCAGAGAGAAAAGAGGAATCTTCTTCGGGATATCCTTGGTGGTGATGACAACCTTTCAACACTATGCTTATTTAGTATTTTCATGCCCATCATTTCATTTCTTTCAAAGAACACTTGGTAACACCTTTAACTTAACAGGTGTCTTCCTGTCATCATGCACATATTAAAGAAAATCTCCACATTTCTCTATTGTCTCAGTTGCCCAAAGAATCTTACAGGCAGCTGAGCCTATTGTAACTTACATATGTGCTACTTTGTCATTAATGCATTTAAGAAATTATCCAAGCTACTCTTCCCCTTCATCAAAATTAAATTATCAAGGAATTGACAAACTGGAAACTACCGTTTTAATGGGTTTTGTTTACCTATGTCACATATATCACAAAATCTAGCAAAGGAAAATATTGTTTTATCCAAAGGACAATGACTGATTTTGGTGGGGTTTTCATGTTAAGTAATAGGTTATTTGATGTTTATATAGCATTTATATATTTGATGCTTGGTGTTCAATTTTCTACAACCCAAAACCGCATCTCCCTCAGGGAAAAATCCATTGGATTAACTTTAGGGGGAGGTCACTTTGGGGTGAGACTATCCTTGTTTATTTCTCTAGTCTCAGCATGACGATCATTAATGCCCCTTTCATTCTGAAAAGTAATTAGATAATTACATGGTCATCCTAACCATACAACTATTTATGATGCTGGTATTTCTCCAAGCATTTTTTAATTCATCTGTTGAAACCATTTTCAAGATCAGTCACCCAAACTGGAATAATAGAACATTATTTTATAATCAATCACATCTTTTGACCAGAATAGTATTATAAACTTGATCACTCATTTTATAAGAATTAAATTTAAAAAATATTTTTTAGTTATTTCTAATAATCAAGCACATTTTCAGGGGGGAAAAGGTGTCACTGAGAATTTCAAAAAGTGTGTTAGCAAGTAAAGGAAAAAATAAAAAGAACTGCCCTGATAGGCATATTAGTAATAGCAGCAGATGCAGCAATGGAAAAATAACTACTATTTACTGGGCATTTGTTATTTTCTAGTCATTGTGCTAAGCACTTTATATAAGTAAGTGGATACAATCTTCACTTCAACCATGAGAAGTAGATATTATTATTCCTGTTTTATAGATGAGAAACCAGAGCCTGGGCTTAGTAATTTTAGGTAACTTGCTAGACCTCGTGGATAGTAAATTGCCGAGCAGAGACTCAAGACCTGTTTAAATTGATTCCAAAATCCATGACTCTCAATACTGAACTATATGGCCTCTGTAATGTCTCATTCTAGGAAGGAGAGCACCAAGTTTATGGATGAGGATGGTATGTCCTGGGGACAGTGATGATCCCATTCCAGGCTGGATCATAAGGCGATAGTAGGGAGTGGCATAAGAAAGGTGATGTGGAGCTACCTCATAAGGATCTCATAACCCAAGTGAAGAAATGTTTAGTTATCACACATATAATAAGGATGAATAGAGTTTTTCAGTCAGAATACAGACAAGATTAAATATGTTTCAAAAACACAAGTTTGAGGAAAAGAAAGAGGTAAAAATTAGAAAAGAGAGAGAGTAGGCATAGGAAGCCCTGTTTGGAAGCTAGCCTTAGAAGAGAGATAACAAGAGCTTGTCATAATCTTTGACAGTGAGAATAGGACAGAGGGAGTCTGTGTGAGAGAGATTTAGGAGATACAGAAGGCTTTACAAGTGACTGGCTGAGCTAAAACAAAGATAAATAACAACAGGAGGACTAAGCTCCTCCTTGGAGCTTGGCTTGAGTTTCTGAGCAAAAGGTGATGCTATACACTAAGGGAACATAGGCAAGTTGCAGGTGGACATCTTTGCAGGGTGTGGGGAGGGTGGTAGGTGGAAATAGACTTGAGTTTAAGAATTGTTAAGTGTCTAGCTCCTAGTGCCTATTTCATAATAACAACTGATAGAGTGAAGAGGCGGAAGCCTAGAATTATTGTGATAGAAAAGATCATGAGTTAAAACATTTTGAAAACTTGAGTACAACAATTATTAAGGTAAAAACAATGTGAATTATACACTAAGAAATTTTGTGCCAAATTTTACCCATCCAGATTCTTATCTTGTGTCAGAAAATTCATAATGATTCTTTGCCTTTCCTCTTGCAAGTAGAGAAACAAACCAACTCTCTTCTATTTTCCCTGGTACAAGTATAGAGGATATTCCTCAAAACCTAGATAGTGCATTGACCCCTTTAAGCCAGAAATAGTGTGCCCTTATGTTCAATGAAAGTATTACTGTGATTTCTGTCCTATTAGATTTTATAGCCACTTTCACATTCTAAATAATAATAATAATAACCTTATGGCTCTTCCATTGCTATCTTTTATCCTCTACATTTGTGCATCATTGCATAGATTGCCCATACCAAAAGGATTTTGTGTGGGAACAAATATAAAATAACCAAGCGTGGCCAGTTCTTTCTAATTGTTTGGTAATTTTTTTAAGAAAAAGGAGAAAGAGAAAGAAAAGCCTTCTCATTTATGAACATCAGATGGCTTTAGTGCCAAGTATTATGCTCTTTTTCACTTAAGTTCTTAAATTCTCTACATATTCAATAACTTACAATAGGCAATAGTATATGCTGGGAAATTGTAATTCTAGACGTATGTCTCATTATTTATTCTAATAAGATATGACTCTGCTAATCTCCCTTTAAGCTAATTTTTGCTTTGAATGGTGACATTTCAAAATACCATGTGAAATTCAATAGTTACATCTTTTAAGAAGTTAATCATAGGTACAAAGAATAGAGGCAACTTAATCTAAATAGTGTTAGATATCTATTCTTCATTTTTACAAATACGTAAAAAGTCTGGAGCTGTCACATAAAGGTAGTCTAGAAGAGAATGCTTAATAAGAGCTTTATTCCATGTTTTAAGGAAGTATGTATACACAGAAAAAGATGAGCACAGTAAAACAAGAGCCCTAATTATTAGGCTTGTGGCATTTTAGTGTGTCTTGGTTGCTTTTTGGTGATCAATCCTCATCATATCCAGAAATAAATTCTTATATATAAGCAGAATTGATCTGACGACAACATTTTTTTCTGAGGTTGTTTTCTATTTGGAGCAAATGTGCTATTTCCTTTAAATCTATGGCCCTGCCACTACATTTATACAATGTGCTATAATGAAAACAAAACTTTTTAAGAATTCCGTCACTGCAAGTGCATCTGATTCATCTCCTTGAGAGTAATTTTTTTTTACTATTAAGGTAAATTTCCAAGGAGGAAACTCTTAGAAATCATAAAAGTGAAGTCATTCTTCACTTTTAAGCAATTGGTTCACTTGTGAACCAATCAAATGGACATTGAGCTTTGCATATAAGTTGTTTTCTTTGTTTATATTGAATCTGAAATGAAATATAATTACCTTTTTCCAAAATGGCTTTCTCTCACATTTGGAATTTATTTGATGAAAAAAAAGATTTCTACTCAGTCATAAAAGACATTGAAGAAAGAGATGAGAAACTGCAAAAGTCTAGATTGACAGAATTTGAACAACCCATGCATGGCATATGCCTCAGGACTTTCCTAAACTTTACTCTCCCTGAGTGCAGATAGAACACTCAGCTCACCAGCTTTGGGGATAACAAATTAGTGTAGGAATAATTAAAATCCCTTCTTAACCTGAGGTGAATGGGAAGAAAGATCTCTTAAAGCATTCTCTATTCTCTTCCATCAAGTCATGGCATTATTAGGATTTTAATGTACTGAAACTGACATAGATAATTTGCTCTATTTGTTCCAAATCCTACTTTGTTTCAATGAGGTTTACTTTTAAACTGTATTTCTTGGGGTACCTGAGTGGCTCAGTCAGTTAAGCATCTGACGTCTGCTCAGGTCATGATCTCATGGTTTGTGAGTTCAAGCCCCGTATTGGACTCTGTGCTGACAGCTCAGAGCCTAGAGCCTGTTTCAGATTCTGTGTCTCCTCTCTCTCTCTCTCTCTCTCTCTCTCTGCCCTTCCCCTGGTTTTGCTCTGTCTCTATCAAAAAATGATTAAATGTTTAAAAAATTTTTAAAAACTGTATTTCTTAGTTTGATACTAATTCAATATATATTAAGTATTCATGAAGCATGTTAGTAATTTTGACTGCCAAGATGACAAAATATCTCAAATAGAAATGATATTTTGTTCATTTGGAAACCACATATCTTCTACTCTATGTGAGGTAGGGTAGAAACAGAAAAATATAAACTCCTACCCTTAATAATTGTCAGAAAAGGAAGATTGAGGTACAAATCAATAATTATAATTGAATAATATAAACACAACAGATATTTATATAAAATTCTTGATTTCCTTGTTGAACAGAATAAATAACTGCTCAGAGAATTAAGAAAAGTTTAGAGAAGAATTGAGATTTGAAATGAGTTTTGAAGGCTGAATAGAAGTTTTCATGTGAGGTCAGGGAAAGTTATCCCAAACTGACTAAGTAATGTGCAAGCAATGAAGATATAAAGAAATATGACCCATTGATTATTTATGGTAAATCCTAAATGCTATTACAAAAAGATATCAGACGTATATAAGCAAAAACAAAAGTTACCTGTCATTCACACAAAACAGATGTTCCTGGTTGATACGTGGCTTTTCTCCATGCAGTCATTCAGAAACCCAGGCTCCATCCTTTATGGTCTCTGTTGCTTTCCTAAGGCATGACTCCTTTCTGCCTCCTCCCAAAGACAGAACAAGAGATCTCAGAGGGTCATCTCTGCCAGCCCAGAAATGGCACACCACACATCTATTCATATTCCATTTGCTAGAACTCATTCAGCCATAAGGCCACAATTAACTCTAAGGGAAGCTAGGAACTACGCTCTAGTTCTGTCTTCTGGAATTCAAGTCTGCTAGGTAGGGGAGGCTAACTTCTATGGAGGAGAAAAAAAAATCCTCAATGACTTTCACAGAAATGGTGGCTTCTTGCTTACATCACCGTACAATGAGGATTGTCAAGGATGTTCTACTGCACGCCTTCATTCAAGGATCAGCTTTGTCCTGCATCATTCTCAGACCATATCCAGGCAGACCTTAAAGCTTCTGCCTGATCCTCAGCAGTGAGGAGAAGACAAAGGGAAAGAGAATCATGTGAGGGACCAGACCTGCAAATGGTGGACATCCTTTCCACACACAGTCCTGTGAGCAGTAATTAATCATATAGCTCCGCCTATGAAAAGACTAGGAAGTAATGTCTAGCTGTTTGCCAAATAAAATAAATATTTGTGAACAACTAGCCAGTCTTTGACACACTTGTGTTCTTTTTTTTTTTTTTAATATTTTTATTTATTTCTAGGAGAGAGAGAGAGAGATACAGCGTGAGCAGGGGAGGGTCAGAGAGAGAGGGAGACACAGACTCTGAAATAGGCTCCAGGCTCTGAGCTGGCAGTCAACACAGAGCCCGATGCAGGACCCGAACCCACGAACTACGAGATCATGACCTAAGCGAAAGTCGGACTCTTAACCGACTAAGACACCCAGGCACCCCGACACTCTTGTGTTCTTAATATATCTTTTGATCTCCACACATAGAATGCCCTTGTCATCTCCCCAAAAGGACGCAGCCAAACTTGCATCTAGTCACTGTCTCAAGCTCAGAGTCTAGAATCTGCAGGAGATGTGCAGTCTGCAAGTGCAAATTCTGCTTGTTTGGATGCCATTTAATATATATATTTCTATATATACAGTATAGAAAGGGACAGAAAAATTACAATAATTATGTCCATTTGAAGAGAAGAAGAATAAGAACAGTTATTTGACTGCAGAAACTCTGAAATCCTGTTGGGCCAACATGGTGAATAAAGATTCTTTGGCTGGTGCTTGGTAGAGTTTCCTAAACTCAACCCTGTTTCCATCTTCTTGAAGGAACTCTTCATTTTCCATTGTTCTCTGTGTGGCCTGACTCACACTATTCGAAAGTTTTTCATTTTCCATCATTTTCCACTGGAAAAAAAATGCCATCGTTTGGGGGTTCCCAGCTTTCACAGTTCATTTCCTCTTGTCGTAGGCTTGGTGGCCTGAAATTTGTTTAATAGTTTGAACATTCAAAGACTTTTTTTTTTTTAACGATATCAGACCTTCAAGAACTTAACAGGAGGCTTCTGATTGATTTGTGTCTAGTTAACTTTTCTACACCAGTAACCACACTCAGAGTACTTTCCTACACCTTGTTTTATTTCTGTGCTGCTCACCCTTAAACCCTACCTCTCAGCTCAATGCGGTAACTTCACACCAGGTGAACAATAGTGGGAAGATACCTTTAATTTTTTTGGTCTATAGGACTGAGTACTCACTTCAACTGAAAAGTCTCACTGGGTTTTTAGTGCTCAAAGACTTTTTTCAGTCTCATCTTTTATGTCTCTTACCATTTGGAGTTCAGAATCAATTGGCTTTTCTACTTTAGAAAGGCCTCCAAATTCCTCCTGTTGCTTTTTTGCTAACAAATGGGCCCACTCTTTTCTGAGTTCTCTTTCTTGCCAAACCTAACTGACCTCATCCAATAGCAACCAATACTCATATATACTGCTTTGTTTATCAGCTCTTTTGATAGAGATAGTATTGGTAGGCTTGCGGTCTGCCTTTCTAGTTATCATAAGTCACATTCTTACCAAAATTTTTTGCCGTAATAAAGGGTGAACCTCACCTGTCATCCCATTACATTTGCTGACACATAATTTAGGGTTTCTTACAGCAGCACTCCCTACCCCACCCACTCAAAATTTGTGATGGTCTGGTAGGCTAACAGTTATTAGAATCAACAATAAAACGTCCATCGCATATCACACCCCAAAAATCTTCTTTTTTGTTTATATTACATCCAGTGTAGTTTGCAGGGGGGAAGACTGCTTCATGTAATCATTCATGGATCCAAACTTCTGCCATCTCAAGTCCCTGCCATTCCTTAGAGCCTCAAAGTCTCCCACTGTACCGTCTGCATCTGGCCTACATGTGAAGGAAGAGAGTGTGAGCATGGAGGATTATGTAAGACTTTAAGGGCCAGGCATGGAAATGGTATATATCATTTCTATATAAATTCTATACAAATTCTACCCAGCACTCCGAGCTGACCCCATCACAATGCAAAAGATTGAAACATAAAGAACATAAGGAGTGAGATAACACAGATAGTGATTACAGCAGTAAGTTTCTGCTACAATGAGAAAGAAAATGGATTTTTGGTGAGCAACTAGCAGTTCCTGCCTTAGCCCATTTCCAGGATGCTCCACTACTTAGAAATTTAACCAGGAGGGGGTTTAGTGCCAGTGGAATTTTTATAATTTAAGGCCACCAGCTGTGGTCAAGGATGAAAAAGAAAAATATGTCGGAGGACCAGATAATTGAACTCCTTTTATGCCATGCTAGAGATTTCTTTTCCATTCTATACTTAGGGAGACTCTATTTGAGATTTTTTTTTCACAGTAGAATAACACAATCACATTCACATTATAGAAATATTATTCTAGAACTATAGGATAAAGAAGGAAAGTTATATTAATTGGACTTCATTTAGCACTTTCAATTACCTATGTACTATTTCATTTAACTCTAGGAACAACCTTGTCCAGTAGGTAATTTTATTGTGTCCCATTTTGACAGGTGAGGAAAGTTTAAAATCATAAAGCTTCAATTATCTTTCCTCTTGTTCCACTGTAAGTCTCAAAGCCAGGATGCAAACTTACAAATATTTGAGACCAGAATTCATATTCTCTCACTAGATAAGCTAGCTAATTGGAGATGAGACTAAAGACATAAAGGCATTTTCAAAAATTCATTTAATATCTCATTAAAAAATAAAAAGAGAATACTAGGTCAGCAGTTATGAGGACAGAAAAGGAGGGACCCGTTTGAGAAATACCTTGAAAGTATAATGGACAGAACGTGGACATCCGCTGAATGTGAGAAGCAAAGGGGAGGGGAATCAAAAATGTCTCAGGTCTCCAGCTTGGGAGAAATGAAAGACATTCTAAGAAGAGAAACATGTTTATGGGGGAAATAATTAATTCGGTCTCAGCTAATTTGAGCTTGAGATACCTGGGCTCATCGTATTGAGGTGCACACTAGACAGTGAGAAATAAAGAGCTGAAAATAGGAAAGAAATCAAAGCAGAAATCTTGCCATCACACTGTGGAACTGTGCAATGGGCAATCATTAGCAAATCCCCCTCTGTAAATCTTGATTCCCATGAAGCTCTAACACTGACTTTGATTTTCCTCAAACTTGTAATGCTTCTTAAAGTCTTTGCTCAGAACTGGCCCACTTTCTCTTATCTCCACATTCCTTTGGCCGAAGCCAGGCCAACCCTAATATTTGCTTACAATAATAAAATCTACCATAACAGGTCATTCCTCCTCACTGATGAACTATTTTATCTCATCCATCCCTAAAACTCTCTCTCAAGTTGGTTATGTCATAATGTCAGGGGCATTTGAATAACCTTTGAGAAATGATCGTTTCAGTATTATAGTCTCTCAGACCTTTAGGCTACTCTTTTCCACTAAAGGTCGCTCATTCCCATGGTCACCCTCTAGAGCTTCTAATTACCAAATAACAATTTCAAGCTGCCCACTCGCCAATGACCTCTTTCTTCATATATGTTTCCTCTCATCTCCTTCCATTATTCCTGCTCACTAGATTTACTACACTGTGAATAGGCAGAGTAATGGCTCCAAAGAAATCAGTGCCTTAATCCCTGCTATGCTACATGCAAGGGGGAATTAAGCTCGCATTTGGAATTAATCCTACGACAGAACTAACTTTAAATGTGGAAATTATTCTGGATTATCTAGATGGGCCCAATGTGATTGCAAGGGCACTTAAATGGTGAAGAAGGAGGTGCAAATGTCAGAACCAAGAGATTGTGTCTTGAAAGAGACACAGACATCTCTGGCTTTAAAGATGCAAGAGGGAGGCACCTGGGTGGCTCGGTCGGTTAAGCATCCAACTTCCGCTCAGGTCATGATCTCACGGTTCATGGGTTCGAGCCCCGCATCAGGCTCTGTGCTGACAGCTAGCTCAGAGCCTGGAGCTTTCAGATTCTGTGTCTCTCTCTCTTCCTGACCCTCCCCTGTTCATGCTCTCTCTCTCTCACTCTCTCTCTCAGAAATAAATAAAACATAAAATATTAAAAAAAATAAAGATGCAGTAAGGCCATGAGCCAAGAATAAAAGCAGTCTCTAGAAGCTGTACTCAGTGATCTCATCCAATCTCCTGGTTGGAGATACTCCTGAATTGATATCTTTACCCAAGAACTCACCCTTAAACCCATCTCTTCGGGCTAAGACTTTCTCTACAACATCTCTACAACTTTCTCTACAAGCATTTGGATGATTAATAGGCACTTCAAACAACATCCCTTTTGACTCTTCCTCTCTGTAACATACACACATGCACACATATGCACGTGTACACACACACACACACACACACACATGCAACCTGCTACTTTTGAACTCTTTTACACTTCACATCTCAATCAAAATTCCATTCTCATTGTTTCCCAGACAGAATGTTCAGTTTTTTAAAAAAGTTTGGACAAAACTTTGACACTTCTCTTACTCTAATATTCATATGCTGTTGGTTCTACATTCAAAATATTTTCAGGATCTGATTATTTCCTCCTTACCTACTGCTGCATCCCCGGTCAAAGTTGAGTTGGATATGGCAGTAACCTCCTAAGTGGCCTCAACTCAGCTACCATCAACTGGCTTCTCATCCTATTGGTGAAAGTCAACACCAAGTCTAGTCCATTTGAACCTTGTACAAAACATTATAAACCACCTGGGAGAGCCAACACAATATTGACAGAGAAAAACGAAGTTGGAGGACTGATGTTACCTTATTTCAAGACTTACCATAAAGCTATAGTAATCAAGACAGAGTGGTATTGGTGAAAAAATGGACATATAGATCAATGGAACAGAATTGAAAGCTCATAAATACACCTTCATAAATATAGGCAGTTGACCTTTGACAAAGAAGAGGTGATACGATGGAGCAAAGATAGTCTCTGTAACAAATGGTCCTGGAATAATTGTATATCCACCTACAAAAACTGAATTTAGACACAGACCATATACCCTCCACCAACTAATCCAAAAATGGATCATAGACTTAACTATAAAACTCAAAACCATAAAACCCCTAGAAAATAACATAGGAGAAAGCATAGATGACCATAGGTATCATGATGCCTTTTTAAATATAACAAAGATACGATCCCTAAAAGAAATAATTGATAAGCCAGACTTCATTAAAATTAAAAATTTCTGGGTCTGTGAAAGACGATGTCAAGAGAATGAGAAGACAAGTCACAAACTGGGGAAATATTTGCAAAAGAGACATCTGATAAAGGACTGTTATGCAAAATATACAAAGAACTCTTAAAACTTAACATTAAGAAAGCAAACAATTAGATTGAAAATGAGCCACAGACCTTAATAGACAGCTCACTTACAGATGGCAAATAAGCATATTAGCAAATACACAAATAAGCATGAAGTATCTCATACCATATGTGACTGTGGAATTGCAAATTAAAACAACAAAGCAATACCACTACACACCTATTAAAATGGCCAAAATCCAGAATGCTGACAACACCAAATGCTCAAGGATGTGGAGCAGCAGAAAGTCCTACACATTGCTGGTAGGTATGCCAAATGGTACAGCTCTTTTGGAAGACTGTTCCATGGTTTCTTGCAAAACCACACATACTGTTACCATATGATGCAGGAATTGCACTCCTTGGCATTCCCAAAGGAGCTGAAAGTTTACATCCACACAAATACTTGCACACGGATGTTTATAGCAGCTTTGTTCATTCATAATTTGTTCAATTCAACTTGGAAGAAACCAAAATGTCCTTTAGTCCATAAATGGACAAATACGCTAGTACATGCACAGAATGGAATATCATTCAGTGCCAACAAGAAATAAGCTAGCAAGCCATTAAAAAAGCACAGAGGAGGAGCCCTTGGGTGGCTCAGTGGGTTAAGAGTCAGACTTCGGCTCAGGTCATGATCTCACAGTTCATGAGTTTAAGCTGCGTGTAGGGCTCTGTGCTGACAGCTCAGAGCCTGGAGCCTGCTTTGGATTCTGTGTCTCCCTCTCTCTCTATGCCTCTCCCCAGCTAGTGGACTGTCTCTCCTTCAAAAATAAATAAATGTTTAAAAAATTGTAAAAAAGCACGGAGGAAACTTAAATAAATATTACTAAGTAAAAGAAATCAATCTAAAAATGATAGATACTATATAATTTCAACTAATTGACATTCTGAAAAAAAGGCAAAACTATGGAAACAGTAAAAAGGTCACCAGTTGCCAGGGGTTAGGAGGGTAGAAGGGGATGGAGAGGCAGAGCACAGGGGACTTTGGGGGCAGTGAAACTACTCTGTATGATACTACAATGATAAATAGATGTCATTATATATTTTTGTTCAAACCCATGGAATGTACGCCACCAAAAGTCAACTGTAATACTAACTATGGACTGTAGGTAGTAATGGCAAATCAATGAAAGTTCATACTTGGTAAAAAAAAAAAATGTACCATTCTTGTTAGTGATATTAAATAATGGGGGAGGCTATGTGTGTGTGCAGTAAGTGGGACATGGGAAATTCCCTCTGAATTTTGTGTAAATCTAAAACTGCTCTAAAAATATAAAATCTTAAAAAACAACCCTTTCCACCTCTAGTAAACATAGCCCCATAACAAGGCTCTGGCAAAATAAGAGCCTCTTTCCATCTGCCCTGTTTATAGCTGTGACTCCTCTCCCCACTCCCACTTCACCAGGACTCCCTTTCTTCCTTCTTGACTTTATTTTTCTCCACTGCATATTATATATCTCCCTTGATTATTTTGATTATTTTCTCTCTTCTCCCTCTAGAACTCAAGCTCCGCAAGGATAGAAATGTTTGTGTTTTGGGGCACCTGGGTGCCTCAGTTGGTTAAACATCAAACTCTTGCTTTGGGCTCAGATCATGATCTCACAGTTCATGGGATCGAGTCCGCATCAGGGTCCTCACTGTCAGCACGGAGCCTGCTTGTGATTCTCTCTCTCCCTCTCTCTCTGCCCCTTCTCGTCTTATGCTTTCTCTCTTTCTCAAAATAAATAAATAAACTGAAATAAAGAAATATGTGTGTGTCTTGTTTACTACTGTATCCCTAGTGCCTAGAAAAGTGCCTAATATATATGAGGTGCTCAATTATATTTCTTGAACTAATATGCTTTGAGTAAGAAAACCTAACATAGTTGAGACATAATTAATGTGATCACTCAGAAAGAATGTTCAGAATGAGAAAACATGGAGCAGTGAAGACAAGGAAGGACACTTGGAAGGAATGGTTAAAATATCTGATTTAATTCCAGCTTCCCAAGCCCTTTATAAATCACTTGCTTCATGTGATAGCATAAATCATACTGATGATGCTTGAAGTTGTCAAGTTAGTTCTAAAAAATATTATGCAAGGACTGTGTGAGCATGACTGCATGTGTGTGTGTGAGAGAGACAGAGAGAGACAGAGAGACTGATTGGGAGATAGGAGAGGAAAAGAGGTGACTAACACATTTAGCCTTGACTTCAAAGATCAGAAATTTGGGGGGAATTCACTCCAGTTGATTGACTAGCATGTATGTTTGGAAAACCTCAGGCTAGAATAAAAACAAATGCTCAATTTCATTCTTGATTAACTTTTCTCTGATTGCTGTAAATCTTTCACAAAGTACAAAACATAAATTGTGGAAATATATGTCAACAGCTAAAAAAATCAAGGTACAAGCACTCACACTGGACAAGCAAAAACTAACCCTTTGCTGTACCAATTTTCTCTTAGAGCATCTAAATTCTGAACTCTGTTGACTTGACTAAAGGTTCATTCCTTTGCATTAATGTATCTTCCTGATACTTAATTTTTTTCAGTTTAATCTCAATTCAATCAATTACACAGAAAATATTAGCAAACTAACTTCTTAAAAAGTAATTTTGCTTTAAAGTAACTTCTTTGCCTTCTGTGCTCCTCTGTTTTTAACCTCTTAGGAAGTATCCTGTTTGTTTGAATGTGTTCACAAATTGAACGTATCCACTGCACTGGAACTTCATGAAATGGAAGGGAAAATCATCCAGCTGCAAAATGATTTGCATAATTTATCAGAACAGTAATAGAAAGAACAGTTTCTTTCTATGGAAACAGTAGTGAATTCTCTGTTCGATACTGCCAATTTTCAGGTTTGTATTATTGTTCATTGCTGTACACTGGCTGAAATGAATAGCATGAATAGCATGACTCTCTCCTGTGACACTGGAGTCCAACTGCAAAAATACCAATTGCCATGAACAGCCTGCACTGGCTGTCCGCTCAGATGTAACAGACTGTTCAGGTCAGGTCTTGTCCTTGCCCTTCCCATTTGCCTAACATTTGTCCCATTGCACTAGCCAACTCGTGTAAAATTAATTGCTTAGAAATAGCCAAACAATGTTTAGATTATAGTGTAAGCAACCCGGTAAATTCTTTCTCATTTAAAATTGTTTATTGAACAAACATACTGTAGAAGGCTATTGGGGGACAAATAGCAAAATTTGACAGTGGGCCGAGTTTCGGATGACATTGAGAAGTCTTTATTTTCAGATACGGTAATGTTATCTTAGGTATGTGTGTGTGTGTTATTTTTATAGGGATGTACATTAGAAGTACTTAGAGATGAAATGCAATGATGTATGTAATTTATTTCACAATAGCTCAGCAAATAAAGAATGGAGTTATAAAGTGAAAAATAAAGCTATCAATTCCCAACACATAATTGATGATTTTCATTAGCTCTCCTCTTGGCATATATTCTTCTAGCTATAAAATAAGTATTACTATGTAACAGCTATTGAGTGCTCATTATGTGCCAGGAACTCTGGTAAGTATTTCATATGCATGATCTCATTTAATTATCCAATAGACTTATCTGTTAGGTAATAATATTCCTCTTTTTAAAATGGAAGCAGCACCCCAGCGAAATTTAATAATTGTCTTAGATTATAGTCTTGTAAGTTATCCTCTACATACACACACACACACACACACACACACACACATACACACAGAAAACATATCCCTCACTACTTTCTAAGTACCTTAGACACAGAGTCATTTATGTTTACCTAAGAGGGCCTCTAAGGACATGCAGGTTTGCAAGCCCGAATAGAGCAATGGTTTTCAAATTTTCCATTGCAGAGCTATGAGTTCCTTGGAAGATATCACAGTTTCACCTTGGTCAAAGGAGACTCCCATGGGGTAGTCTCTTCTTTTAATCCATTTTATTTATCAAGCTGCATGTAAAATCTCATTTCATAAAAGTAGTCTGCTACTAAAAAAAGTGTTTGAAAAATACATATCTAGATGAGTGGACGGATAATATAATTTTTATGCAGTCCTTTATGACTATTATTTATCTTAGCCAAGCTTTTGAATCCTATTGAAAGACAGTCAGGTCAATTATAGTCTTGGAAAAGACCTTGAGTACATTTGCTTTACTGTGGGAGTTAAGTGCAGTGCTGTTTGCTTCAGTAGGCACTTGTGCTGGGAGGAAGCAGACACCCTCTTGTAAAATTTAAGAATCCTGAAAAGGGCATGTGCTTGGCTAGAGGGACTATTCTCCTTCTCCCCAAGGTGAGCTGGATAATACCCCTGGGTAAGACTAAGAGTATCATCAGACAGCAATTTGGGATGTACTCTTATACATCAATGACTAAACAAGCAAGATTTCACAATTCATAGGGCATGACTGAATAATTTTAGGTTGGAATATGTTTATCTGGTACTACCAACTGCCCCTTAAACCATATAAAAATTCCAATAAACCACACAGGGCACAAGATGTGCTTCTGTATGTAGTAAATAAGCCAAATGCTTTACTTATTTTACTCAATTTTAGAATATTTATTTGCAGCTCTTTTTTCTGCCAGGAAATAGATAGTAGTTTGAGAGAGTTTCTATTAAAACCACTATTAGATCCTGATAATAACATTAATTTTCATATGTAAGATATGCTTATCTTTGATAAGGAAGTACATTGTTCAATTGTCTGTGGGAATATTCATTTAGAGATACAAAATATTTATGGAGTATGTTAAAATGGGGGAAGAAAGAGTGACCAGAGCATGTCTCTATTTCCTTCCTCTAGAAGACATTATCTGATGCATTAATAACCCACTCCTACTGACTTTGATTCTCTTAGCAGTATTACAGTGTAAATCTTTATACATTGTTAACCATTCGATGTTAATCAGTGCAGTGTAATCTTTAATAATCTCTGTCCACAAATTTAAGACTGAGAAAACATTAGTGAAAGGCATAGTCTTATATTACTATGGAAATGTTTGGTGACAAAGAAATACAAAGTGTAATAATGATTAGTCCTGGAATAGCAGTGCACAAATACAGCATATAGTTCCTACAGAATATTGGCCTGAGATATTTGTATTTGTATTAAGCAAGAAAATAGCACACATTCCAGAGTGAAATCTTAATGGATTCATCATTTGGGTGAAATAAAGAGCTTTCTTTTAAAAACTAGGATGAGGTGCCTGGGTGGCTCAGTTCGTTAAGCGTTTGACTTCAGCACAAGTCACAATCTCACAGCATATGGTTTCAAGCCTTATGTTGGGCCCTCCGCTGTCAGTGCAGAGTCCACTTCAGATGCTCTCTCTCTCTCTCTCTGTCTCTGTCCCTACCCCAGTTGTTCTTGCTCTTTCTCTCGAAAATGAATAAATATTAAAAAATACTTAAAAATAGGATGGACTATATTCAGAGTTATATAAAATAGTGACAAAAAGCAAAACAAGATGAAAAATATTTATACAGTCATAAAAGAATCACCTTTCCCACTCTCTAATACACTAGTTAGTCCCATTTTATTATTTTAGCTCAGTTACTATGTAGGGCCCAGTCAGAGACTAGTTAAGTATCTAGTGATTGGCAGTGGTATGTTATAATAAAAAAATTAAGTCACTGTTGTGTAATTTGTATCTGAGCTTCAACATTTTACTTACCAAGTTCAATTATGGATAGCATGGCTCCTTATCTCTCTATCTCCTTCTGGATATATCCACCACCACCATGTTAAGCTGTCCCATAGAATTATGTGTAACTAAGTTGTAAAGTAAACATATACATTTTTACATTTAATAAGATTCTGAGTGAACAGTTTCAATTTTCAATTTTTTCTCATTAACTCAAGAATCTGGTTAGAAGTTTTTCCACTGCTTAAATCTTTGTCGAGAGCAGATACTAGTCAGAAATGTCTAGTTTCCTGAGAGGCTGAAGAGATAAAGTAAGTGCGGTGGGGAAAGGAGAAACTCTCCCTCAAATGCTGAGAGTTTTCAGTGGTTTTCAAGTGGCGGCAAATCTCAGAAACAACCTGAAATCACCTTGTTCCTCTTAGCATTTTCTCTGCTCTACCCATGTCTTGCTCAATTCAAATACATGGACAGAAAGACCCAGTATGGGGGCAGGGGGGATGTGCTTACTAAAATTACGCTTAAAACCACTTGATGCTTTTCATCTGTTCCTGTCTCAAATAACCCAGCATCAGTATCTTTTTGTTTTCTTTCAAAAGAGTAGAAAAATACTTTTGCAAAGTGTTTAGAACAGTAGGGATTCAATAAGTATGTGCTGAATTTAGTTGAATACACAAATGGGAAAATGCTGTTAATCTGACTTTCCACACTAGTGAATACATGCTCCCTGGCACACCTGCGTAGCTCAATCGGTTAAGCATCCAAGCTCTTGATTTTGGCTCAGGTCATGATCTCATGGTGTGTGAGTTTGAGTCCCCACATCGGGCTCTGTGCTGACAGCTCAGAGCCTGGAGCCTGCTTCAGATTCTGCGTCTCCCTCTCTGTCTGTCCCTCCCCCACTTGTCTGTTCTGCCTCTCTCTCTTTCTCTCTCAAAAATAAACATTTTTTAAAAATAAATGCTCCACTTACACTTTTTCACTGTCTTTTTTTTTAATGGTCGATTGAAATTTTTTTAAATTTTATTTTTTATTATTTTTTATAGTTTATTGTCAAATTAGTTTCCACATAACACCCAGTGCTCATCCCCACAAGTGCCCTCCTCCATGCCCATCCCCCCCTCCCCCCCACATCCATCAGTCCTCAGTTTTTGTCAGCATTCAAGAGTCTCTCATGGTTTGCCTCTCTCCCTTTCCCCCACCATTTCCCCCCTTCTTCTCCCCCTTGTTCCTCCGTTAAGTTCCTCCTAATCCTCCTATACGTGCAAACATATGGTATTTGTCCTTCTCTGCCTGACTTATTTCGCTCAGCATAACACCCTCAAGGTCCATCCATGTTGCTACACATGGCCAGATTTCATTCTTTCTCATTGCCATGTAGTATTCCATGGTATAGATAAACCACAACACTGTCTTTCTTTTAGTTTATTTATTTCTTTTGACAGAGGGAGAGAGCAGAGTAGGTGCAGAGAGAGAAAGAGAGGGAACGAGAATCCCAAGAAGGCTGTTAGCCTAGACCCATTGTAGGGCTCCATCTCATGAACCATGACCTGAGCTGAAATCAAGAGCTGGATGCTTAACCTCCTGAGCCACCCAGGTGCCCCTCCACTGTCTTGATCTCTTTCATTTTTCATTAAACTTTCCACAATAGAATTTATAAGGAAAAGGGAGGAAATTCACATCATTGAACTTCACAGCATACAAAATATTGTATGAAAGGCAAAAAGTAAAAATAAGAAAAAAGGAATAAACTCCTTGGTCGAAAGGTTTGTGAAAAAAGAATATTCAAACAGATTACCTAGGGCATATACATACATATATTCTGGATTAGATTTAATGTTTGTTAGCGTTTTCTTTATTCTTTATTTCTTTATTTTGCTCTTGTGTTTTTCTCAATTGGCTTTGTGTAGGAGACTATCAGAGATCAGTGGATATTGTCTGATAGCAGCCAGGATAGGTATCCAGTATAAGTTAGATGTATGTTATGGCAGTCAGCTCCTTCATAAAGCATATGAGTAAAATAAAACTGTAAGAGGTGATTTGTTTAAGATGACTGAATTGATTAGTAAGAACATTAATAGATTCCACCCAAATATCCTCACAACTAATTTAGCACTTTTTGACCTTTTATTAATACCATCTTTTCTTTTGCATGGATAATAGAGAGCAAATTTTATGTTGTCTTCAAAGGAAAGTCTTTGTGAGATGATAGAGATAAGTTCTGGTAGAGTTAATCCATAATTATAAAGAAGTAATTTACAATTTATTTCAAAATTCTCATCAATGTATATAGTTCACTGCATTTTTTGTTGTAAGCAAAGATAAATAACCTATATTAAACTAACTTAGGTATGCAAATGGTTGGATTAATTCCTACAACTAAAAAAAAAAAAAAAAAATCCGGTAACTGGTTTCAGATACAACTGGACCCAGTGATATAGAGTCAAGGTCTTTAACTCTCCTGTCCTACAGAGTTGGCAAACCCAGCAGTCTGGAAAAATAGCTCCTTCTTGTGCTCGTCCCTGAACTAATCATTGCTGCTAGGAGATGGTTTCCTCAGACTGCCAAGCCTGGCTCACATGCACATCTCTATCACTGGGGGAAGTATTTTCCCACCAAACTATATGGATTGCCATAATAAAGGGAAGGTCCATTATCAAAAGAATGAGGAGCTGTGCTGAAAAAGAAAACACCTGTGCACACACATAAAGATATTCATCATGGCTCTCGTCAAATATTTTTCAATGTCGTTCTTGAGTTCTCAGTCTATACCGTCAAGTTTCTGTGATCTTTTTTTTTTTAATTTTTATGTTTTTTTTAAACTTATTTCTGAGAGAGAGAGATAGCATGATCTGGGGAGGGTCAGAGAGAGGGAGACACAGAATCCGAAGCAGGCTCCAGGCTCTGAGCTAGCCATCAGCACAGAGCCCAACGTGGGGCTTGAACCCACGAACTGTGAGATCATGACCTGAGCCGAAGTCGGACGCTTAACTGCCTGAGCCACCCAGGTGCCCCCAAGCTTCTGTGATCTTTGAATAAGAATCCATTTATTCCGTTGGCGACATCCACACTGCTATCTGTTGACAGGAAAACTACAGGCTGGAGGTTCTGATCTCCATTGACATCGGTGCTTTCCAGAAACATCCATTTATACAGGGCATGATTTAACACACCAGCACTAATGCCTCTTTTATAATTTTTTAACTGATAAAACACATCTGATTGTGTAGTATTAGAAAAGCAACCAAACATTGATTCAGTCCAGCCTTACCAAATTATGGGGGAAATAATGAGTTTTCATGTCGATGAACAACATATCTTATATAGGTTCCTTTTATGTCATAAATATTATTATGCATAATGAGTGATATGTATTTACTTAGTAATGATAGCTTGATGAACTAAGAAACAAGTATTTGCCTGCAGTAAGCTTCCAATAATCAACCACAACAAAAAAGATTACACCAAGAATTTTTTTAATATGTTTATACATCTGGTTAATTGTAACACTGTTTTCAAAAGGATAATGCAGAGATATGAATTTACATGAGTTAAAATGAAATGAATTCTTCAGCGTGGACAATCAATTCCTTAGAAATAGCAGAAATGACTCTTTTCTGCCTCTCCAAAAAAATAAAATAAAATTTATTTGTCTCTCCATTGGATGTCAGTATTGTACTGCTAAAACATCACTGGCAAGCTTACCTTGCTAAAAGAACTTGATACTTTACCAAGAGACTCAGAAAATAAACTAAGTAATTTTATCTGGAATCCAACTAATGATCTCATTCTATTTGCCTGGTGTAAAGCCTGTGTGGTGCTTCTTTTTCAGCAGCTACAGAATCTTGTTGGTTCAGAAATGAATGCATTCGAAAAATGACTTGAAAACGTTACCACCACTTTGAATAACCTTCACAACAGCTTAGAGGAGGTCAGTACTCTTTCTAGGTTGGTGCGCAAGTGAGGATGATTAATTTTTTAAAAGGATAATAATTCAATTTTAAAAGATCCACAGTTACCTTGAGTGCAATAGCCTTTTTGTTCATTTTGGAGGTGGTTGGCAGGAAGCTACACAATGATTTCTGAAACTGCAAACGGAGGTATATAGCATATCATAATATATTTATTAAGGGCTAATGCAAACCACATTGAGTTATAGGAAGGAAAATGTATTCCCCAGTGCTTAGAATTTACTGAACATGAAGAACTCAAATGAGATTGTTTGGTGAGAAGGAGGAGGACTTTCCATACCTATGCCCCAAACAAATAAATCACTACTTATATCCTGGGAATGTTTTCAAATAGACTATGTTTAGCGATATGAGGAGTATTAATAACTGAGTTTATAGTTACATGGCTTTTCTGCTTTACTTTTCAAATATATGCTTCAGACTAGGTCCGCAAATACCAAATTTATGTTCAGGACATAACACTGGGGTATCAAGGTCAGTTATCCTTGAATTGTTCTTTTGTGTTTAAGACAACAGCAGAATTGCTTCACTGAATGGCTAGCTTGTATCCATCCACAAACAGTAAAGAATAATTCTGTGCAATAGCAGAACTGCATCTTTGAAAGCATCCCTATTTCATTGCAGGAAAAAAATGGTCAGTGGGCTACATAAAAAAAAACCTTGCTTCCTAGATTTGTCATCTGTTCATGCACTTTTGTTGAAACTTTTTCTTTGTTTCTCAGTCAGTATCTTCTGGCTAATTGATCAAATGTTAAGCGACTCACAAATAGGCAGCTAAATAGCTGTTTTTGGAAAAAATGCTGCATAGAAAGAATGAATCTAGGTTTTCTGAAGTTCCCGCATGATGCATCTGAGATCAGACATATTTAGGAGGCATTTGCACAAAATTGCATCGACATGAACAAAGGAACCATCTTGAGTTAGAAGATCTAGGTGATTAGGAAACAAAAACATATTAAAAATTATAGCCCAGTATTCAACGAACACTCATCAAGGTCAGTGATGGGGAAAGCATTTAAGAGTATTAAACCTGAACAAGAAGAAGAAGCCCTTTACAAGACACAAATACTGGTCCTGATAAACTTAAAAGCTTCCATATCACAAAGAAAGCACAACCAAATCAGAGTAAAAAAAACATATAGTGAAGAAAACCAGAATAAGTATTTATTAACTGGCAAGAAAATGATTTCAGACAAACATCTCATTTCAAACACTCAAGTTAATTCATATTGACTAAAACCTAAAATACCCATAGTAAAACAATATACAAGGAAAAAAAATTTGAGCTAAAGATTTATAAACACTCTGCAGAGGACAGAATTGAATTTTTAAGGCTAAAAACAAGGGCAGAACTCAAAAGGTAAAAATTTAAGTATTATTCACAAACATTAAAGACAAATAACACAGTTATTTTATTTACCTAAAAAAATGCAAGATTTATGAAAACCTTAAAGAAAAAATAAAAACACTAACAGATTAAAAAAATACATAAAAATATATGTTTTTAGTGAAGAAATGAAAATTAAATTCATTTTTTACTTAGCTAACTAGCAAAAGAAGAAAAAATAAACTTAATCCCTAATAATGATACATGGTATTCCCAAAAAAGGTACTAATGATATTGTAAACAATTGAAGGTTTCTGGAAAGACACTTAACAATGCCTATGAAAAACTATAAAATATTCCTATCCATTGATCACTTGAATTTCAGTTCAAGGACTCTAACCTAATAAAATAATATAAATATTCCAGAAGTAACAAACACAAAGATATTCCTAAAAGTATTTTCCTTAATAGCAAATGGGAAACATACAACAAAATGAATGTATATACATATATATGTATACATATGTGTATATATACCTATGTATATATACACACACATACAATGATTAATTTAAATAAGCAATGACATACATACTGCTAGACTATCTCACAAGACTACAACTGATAAATATAATCTTTAGAAGTGTGGGAAAAATGTATACTCCATAAGCCAAGTGAAAATAAAATAGAAAAATAATATACATACACTACCATGATTATACTGATAAAAGCATTAATACTTTAACGAAGACAAAAAATTCCTTAAACAAGGATATTTGCATTTATAGAACTATCTATTATTTTACTTTGTTTTGTTCTGTCTTTATTTTTCCTACTTTGTTAGTTCTATGTCTCTCAGCCTTTCTCAGTTTCCATTTCTTTACTTGTAAAATTGTTTTGTGGGGCTAGCATAATCAGGGCAGGGCTGGGCACCTATTAGGGCCTCAGTTGTCAAATCTGAATCCCATGACTGACCATGACAAGTTGCAGCTTTAACAACTGTATTTTTTGGGCAAGAAGACAAAAACTTGCACACTCTTGGAAAACAGTAAAGCCCAAGAATCATATATGACACCAAATCAGAGAAAAATTAAATACTACAGAAGATACTCAAAAGCAGAGGTAAAGGCTTTGCTTTCTTTACCCTTGATGTTCATGACAGGTGACACTAACAATGCCTTTGCACAAGCCTGTAAAATTCCTGATGACCCCACTATAGACACTTCTTCCCATTCACCGTAACATCAAGACAAATGTGAGAATAATTATTATTATAGAGTGACTTTGAGTTTGCTCCATTTTTTTAAAAGTAAGTCATTACTTGTGGCACATGTTACAATTGAACATGCGCTTGATGTCTTTTAATTCTGTCTTTGAGTAGAGCTCTCATTTTTAGTTTTTGCAAGAATACAGACTAAAATAGTTAAAAAATCTTTGAGAAGCATCTAGAAATAGTGGATAAAATATGTCTTTTTAATATACATTCTAAATGTTTTGGCATTAAATTTTCTTGTCATTACAAATTCCCACAGGATCTTACATGACTCCATTCAGTTCTAATTCTGTCATTGCCAGTTTTCCCAGCTAGGCTGACTGTATGCTCCATAAAGGTTTGAGTCTGCTGTTCTCCAGTGTCTTATTTGATGAAATGTACTTGGCACTTAGTAGGCATTCAGTACCTATTTTTAAATGAATTAATAAAAATAATAACTCTTCTTAAAATTTTGATCATGTATTTCAAATGTTTCATTGTTTGTGATTAATGCGACAAAGCTGATCTAGTATAAAGAAAATGAATATTTTCCCTGAGAAACTATGGTAGTTTACGTTATTATATAGTCTCTTATTACTTTCCTAACAGTTCACAGGGTTAAATCAACATGGTTTAGGGCAGACTAAACATTTAATTTAATCAATGCAGACATACTAATTTAGGTAAATGAGGCTATGAAAAATTGACTTTGGATTTAAGTGACTAAAGTAATTAAATTAACCGGATAATTAACAAAATTCCAATTCCACTTGCAACATGTGGACACAGGGTGTGAAGTATAATTGGAATTTTTTTCTACTCATTGGTAGAATTTTATTCCAAAGAGTAAATAATGTATAATCACAAAAATCAAAGAAGGTTGGGATTGGGGAATCTTGGATTTTCTCTAATGTATTTCATTAGTTTATCAATATTTCCATTCTAAAAATAATGAAGCTTAATGTTATTTAAAAATATTTAACCCAATTTTTGTTAGTAGGTATGCACCTAAATATAGGCTTTTTCTCCAGCACGGTGTTTATACTATTGAAACATGCAGACTCAAGCCCTAAGTGAGTCCATTTGTTAAAAATATAGATAATGTAGGGATGCCTGGGTGGTTCAATCGGTTAAGCGTCCCACTTCAGCTCAGGTTATGATCTCATGGTCGGTCCATGAATTCAAGCCCCACCTCAGGCTCTGTGCTAACAGCTCAGACACTGGAGCCTGCTTCAGATACTGTGTCTCCCTCTCTGCCCCTTCCCTGCTCATGCTTTGTCTCTCTCTCTCTCAAAAATAAATAAACATTGAAAAAATTTTTTAAAAATATTTAGATAATGTTGTCCCTCACAGCCTAGCCAAAAAAAACAGAAAAACAAAAAACCAGATTTTATAGCTTGGCAAGTTAGCTTGATTAATAACATATAAAATGGAAGTGGGATCAACAAAATTTGCAGCCACTAATCATAATTACGTCTTTACTCCATAATATCCCAAACACAATGGTAATAAAATACAATGCATAATGGTAGATTACACAAACATAGCCTCTGTTGGCTCCCATCTAAACTCTGCTAGAAGTTCATATTACTGGGATTCACCACATCAGAACAAGTAAATGTGGTACTTCTACTCAGAACTGGAGCATATCCATATAAGTTAAATATAATTGCAAAAAGAAACATACTTACAAGCTGGTGAACAAATTGCTTTCACTTTTATTCTCTACACAAATTTCTAACAATAAAATATGAAAATTTTTAGTAAAAGCTGATTCTCCTTCTGCTTTCCCCCTTATTCTTAAAAATTTTAAGGGTATTTTTCTGAAGAAAATAAGTTTACTAAATTTGTCCATTTTGTTTTAATCTCCAATTATCTCAGTATCTCTCAAGATTATATACAATACCGGCATCTTAAAGCTTTGAAAAAAAGTGAATAATACATCTGTATTTTACCACTAGATGTCACCAAAGATTTGTTCATAGTATCAGCAACTCCACATTTAGTGATCAGACTTCTCTGGCTCCTTCAGAAAAATGATTTGCTCTATTTTCTCACACACTATAGATAAATATATGATATATATAATATTTTATTATATGTATATATGTAATGATAATGTATAATATACATTATTTGTGAATATTATTTCCCTCCGTTTTCATTAGAAAATGAGGATACGTTGGCCTCTTTCACCCATGAGATACCAAACTGATGTGAGAAATTATAACTCTATTTCACAATTCAAAATCTTCATATTACTATGAACATTATGATTACCAAGAAGAAAATTTGTCCATTTTACAACGTGTAATTGCCTAAATAATTTGAACATGTACTTTTCATTCAATGAATTTATTCCTATGAGAAATAATAATGACATTACTTGTTTCATAAGGTTTTATGGTAGAATTCCTTTAAAGAGCAAACTTCAATGCCACATGTATAATTTTATTTTGAAAATCCAATCCAATCATCTCTTTTCTTTGTTTTGGGTGCGTAGGGTTGAGGTTTACCTGATTAGCACCTAAACTTAAAGACATCAAGAAGGAAAATTTGATAATAAAATAATTTAAATAATGAATAAGTTATCTTAAATAGATACTTTTTTTTATAATATATTATCAGAAACCATTCTGGGTGTTAAATATTTTCCCTGGATATGCTTTGGAGCATCTGTTTTCTCAAGACATAAAGTGGGGTGATTGATACTTTGATCGACCACTTTTTTATCTTTAACCACTCAGTAACTATAATTTTCTTTCTAGGACCTAGATGATGTTTTTCTGCAGCTTTCTCAGCTTAAAGATAATCTCTATATTTTGGAGAATACATTGAATATAAGTAGGATGGAATGTTTAAGTTCATATTCATCACCAGCTCAGTCCTTGCAAGAAGAAAATAAGTTTTATACTCCAAGACTGCCATATGCAGCATCTAGTCAAAATTATGATATTTCTGGTATGTTGATCATTGGTTATGTGATAATTTTGCTCTAGTATGATATTCAGAAAAGGATGGGTTTGGTATATATTTAATTAATTGCTTATCTTCTAGCACATTTCCTGGCACATATTAGGTACTCTGTATGTATTTGTTGAAAGAATAAATAAATGTATAAATGATACGTAAAAGTAATGATGAGAAGTGAGACCTCAATCCCTGCTTCTGTAAATAATTCAATGCCACAGGTAATATTAATGGCAGTAACATATTGGCAAAAGCATTTTAACATGGACAATATTTATTTCCACAAGTTACCTTTGCAAGTAGCCAGAGATTATTATCAACAATGCATTGCAAACAGAATGTGGATACTGAAGCAGGGAAGGCTGGTAGATTTGATGGTGAGTACATAAGGAAGTCAAATCTATTTCTATTTTATGAAAGGAGTATGATGTAAATTCATCTGAACCTGAGGGAGAAGAGGGACTGTGGAAGGACTGATAAAAGAAAATGTAAACACAGCAAATCTAACAAAGGGTCGAGGGAAGGGTGAGCAGTGTTGTGAGCCCATTTAAGATTGGGGCTGTGTGTATAATGCAAGACTGATCAGCACTGAGGTGTTCTCCAGCAACATTCCCCTGTCCTGCTGTGGGTGCAGACTGGCTGGATAGTTGGATTATCCCAGGTGAGTAAGCAGATAAGGTTGGGTTTTCTTGGGGAAGTTTGATGAGGCTCCACACCTGGAGGTTGGTACAG
This sequence comes from Hyaena hyaena, assembly GCF_003009895.1. Taxonomy (NCBI): domain Eukaryota; kingdom Metazoa; phylum Chordata; class Mammalia; order Carnivora; family Hyaenidae; genus Hyaena; species Hyaena hyaena. Next base: position 252,825 of record NW_024081960.1, on the reverse strand, counting down.
TGGTGAGTCCAATGCATAATATTCAGAAATGCATCATTGCTAGACTAAAGTGAGTCTCTTGTCTGTCTTCACTACCTGTCTCTGAGGAGGAGATTTCCGCTTATGTGTGATGCTTAGAGTCATGACTTTCAAAAAATCCAGTGCCAGGGTGGTCTTGCATTTAAAAAGTTTGGGATCTCAGGGCTCCTGGGTAGCTCAGTAGGTTGAGCACCCGGCTTCTGCTCAGGTCATGATCTCATGGTTTGTGAGTTCAAACCCCGAGTCAGGCTCTGTGCTGACAACTCCAGGCCTGGAGCCTGCTTCAGATTCTGTGTCTGCCTCTCTCTGCCCCTTCCCTGCTTGCACTCTGTCTCTCTCTCTCTAAAATAAGTAAACATTGGGGTGCCTGGGTAGCTCAGCTAGTTAAGCGTCCAACTTCGGCTCAGGTCATGATCTAACAGTTCTTGGGTTCGAGCCCATGTCGGGCTCTGTGCTGACAGCTAGCTCAGAGCCTAGAGCTTGCTTCAGATCTGTGTCTCCCTCTCTCTCTCTCTGACCCTCCCCTGCTCACGCTGTCTCTCTCTCTCTCTCAGAAATAAATAAAAACATTAAAATTAAAAAATAAAATAAGTAAACATTAAAAAATTAAAAGTTTGGGATATCAGTTTTAACTCATAAGATGTATATGGGTTCAGTGAAGTGAATGACAGCAAGTTGTTTTTTCCTATTCTTCGTGATCTCCAAAATTCCTGGGGATATTTCAGTTTTTCAGCCAAATGGGCTCTTTTAATTCATGCCATCTGATACTTTAACACTTAGCCAAAATTTCTCTTAGAGGTCTCAAGTGGTTAGCTATTGCTTGGGTTCTGGAGCTGTTTGGAATCATTCTTTTATGTTAAACATTATCACCACAGCTGTTTTAACAGAAAGCCCTTTGAAACTACATTTCAAGATATTAGTTATACTAGAAATCTCAGCCTGGACACTTTCTACAATATCACACCTCCAAAAACCTCTTGCTGACAAATTTATCATTAGACAGTAGTCTTTGTTCCAAAGACAATGTCTTATTCAACCTGGTATCCCCATCACATAGTCCTGTGCCTAGCACAGAGTGGCCACTCAATAAATGTGTCTTTGGATGAACAAAGAAGTGAATGATTCTGCTGAGGAGTCTACGTCACATATACAGACAAACACTGAGTCAAGAGGAGAGAAGGAAATGAAACACCAACCTGTGAGAATAGGTAGGCTATTCATTGTGTTTACAACCGAGAAGAGCATGGATTTAATGTTCTGTTCCAGGTCACCATAATCCAGATGATTATAGAGTTCAGAGGGATGAGTTAGAGACCTACATTTTGTTTGCCCAGATGTACTACTCCAAGCATGTGACTATCCATTTTCTCACATCACTTAGACCAGGGTCACTGACTGCTTTGTTCTCTTTGAAAAAAGCTGTTCTGGAACCAGCAACACAAGACCCCAAAGATGTAGTAGATTCTGAAATACTGGAAAAGAAACCCAAGTTAACTATTTCTTTCATAAAGAATCTTACAGGTAAGTTTCACAATTTGATGCAAAGCTAAGTGCCCATGCATATCCTCTGGAAAATATAGAGTTAAGTAAGAAGTTGTCTGTCTCCATACCACCTGGTTTATTTCTAGCAATATCTATCCTATAAATACTAAATGTCAGATTTAAATTATGTGTACATATACTTTATCTTCTATATCTTTATATATTTGACTAAATATACTTATCTAAAATAACTCTGGGGCTAGGGATGACTGGAAAGTACAATTTCTATATTTTATCCCACAGTTCTACTATAGATACTTTATCCTATAAACTTAAATAAGTCATATAAACTTAAATGATTCACATTCAAGTTTTAGAGGGATAAAACCAAGCCATACTAATGTGGCAAGTGAAACTTGTCCAATTATAAAAACTTTTGATGAATCCTCTATTATCTAGATATTCGTGAATAACATGTTAATAGCAAATCATAACTTGTGAAAGATAAAGCTTTCCAAATGGGGAAAATGGTGATTAAAAACTTAGGAAAATGACCATGTGTTGCCTGCCTTTTAAATGGCTATAAGTTGTTATTGTTTTCAGCTCTCCACTTGGACTAAAATAATATATTTGCATGTGCTTATATTTTTTAAATAACACCTTCACTGATATATAATTTGATACCCTATATTATGATACATAATTATATAGACAGTATATAATATCATGGTAAACATGGTGTATTGGATTCAGGTTTGCCAGTAAACATGAAAAACCAGTGTGTTTATGCATTAATTTGTAACATCTGTAACTTAATCGTGGTAGAAATCAAGAACGAAAGGGAACTACTACAGGAACATGAAGAGTTAGCAGGAAGGGGATCGTTAGAGGGTCAAGAACAATGTGAACTTAAGAAAAATTGCCCCTCTCACTCTTCCTCTAGACGTCCCCCCTCTAAGAAATTAATCAGTTAATTCCACAGCCTCTGCTGAGAACTTACCCTGTGCCAGACACCAACTATACATCAATGAACAGAACAGTTGTGATTCCTGTGCTGGAGGAACTAAAAGCCCAGTAGCAAAGAAAGAACAATATATATGTACTTGGTGCTAGGAGAAAGCTAGAGAGGGAGACTTGTTTGGGCCAGAGTGGCCAATAAGTAACAATGAAATATATTAAATATATTTGTCTCATTTTTCATAAGGTTAGCTCTACTCCCATTTCCAAATTCTCATTCCAGATCCAAATATGCCAATATGGAAGCAGTAAGGCAAAAAAGAACTAGAATATTTCAGTCATTCAACATATAATTTATGTGTGCTTTCTATGTGCCAGGTCTGTGCTAAGAATACAGATGTAAAATGTAATTAATACAGTGCCTTTAGTTGAGAAAATAACGTGAACAGATATGATCAGTGGCCACAAGTATAAAAAAAAAAAAAAAGAAAAGAAATTCGGGTCAGGGGACATAACTCAGACTGAGAAGACGTCATTTAAGAGATAACAATCAAAGGTGAGGAGTGCCTGGGTGGCTCAGTCAGTTAAGCGCTGACTCTTGATTTCCGCTCAGGTCATGATCTCATAGTTTGTGAGATACAGCCCCATGTCAGGTTCCACACTGACAGAACAGAGCCTGCTTGGGATCTCTCTCTCTCTCTCTCTCTCTCTGCCTCTACCCTGCTCTTCTCAAAATAAATAAATAAACTTAAAAATAAACAGGTAACCTTGGAGGTGAAATTTGAAAAGGTAAGTGTTAGTCGAGAAAAGGTTAAGGATAGAACTGGGGAGAGGTGAGGAAAAAGAAAGTTAGTGGGAATGAGGGATAGGAAAGAAGGAGAGAGAGAGAGAGAAAGGGAGAGAGAGAGGAAGAGAGAGAGAGAGAGAGAGGAAGGAAGGAAGGAAGGAAGGAAGGAAGGAAGGAAGGAAGGAAGGAAGGAAGGAAGGAAGGAAATATATTTATTAAAGGGCATAATACATATGAGAAATTGCAAGTTGTTTGATTTGCAGTGAGACAGTATAGTAAGTGGCAAGAAATAAGTTTGGGGATGTTGCCAAGCAGCAAACATTGGAAGGCCTTGTATATCAGCCTAAGTTTTATCTTTCTGCAAATAGGAAGCCACTTAAAGTCTCTGAGTGACAAGAAGTAATAGGAACAAATTTGCATGTTTTGACAGATCATTCTTTAAGTCAGAGTAAAATAGTTTGTAGAGAAGGAAATCTGGAAGCATGAGAAACAGAGAAGTGTGTCCATAAGTTAGTTAAAATAACCATATAAATTAAGGCAATGGCAAAGCAGTAGAGACCCAAGGGACACTAGGGAGGTAGAGTGGTAAGGAAGGTGGTGAGTAAGGAAAAAAACCTAAGATGATCCCAGAGTTGATGGCTTATGTGGTTGTATTAATGGTAGTGTCATCACCATTAGGAAAGGACATGAGAATGAGAAAGGGCTTGGGGAAATGGGAACAAGAAACATCTGATACTGTTGAGAGCGTTGTATGTGCCAGAAACTTTTCTTTTGTCACAATTTAATGTTTATCTGTGGCTCAAACCCAAACGGATTTCTCTAGCCAGGTGTTCTTTCCTGAATTCCAGATCTGTGTATTTGAACGCCTCCTAGATATTTTTATTTGTATATTTTCATGGCATCACAAAAATTAAGAATTCCGAAGTGGAACCTAGATAACGAAATTACATCTAAGAGGAAAAGTATGTGAGGGTTATTATTGCTTGTTTTGCTGGGTAATTATTTTTTCACTGAAACTACAGAAAGAAAGAAAAGGTCGGTGTGGTGTGGATACAAATAAGCTGCAGACGTGGAAAAATGATGAAGGAACACTTGCTTATGGATATTGTTTTTTTCAATAAAAGCAGGACTATTTGCTGAAACCGGGGCGCCTGGGTGGCCTAGTCAGTTAAGCGTCCGACTTTCGTTTAGGTCGTGATTTCGCAGTTCGTGGGTTCGAGCCCCGCTTCGGGCTCTGTGCTGACTGCCAGCTCAGAGCCTGGAGCCTGTTTCAGTCTGTGACTCCCTCTCTCTCTGACCCTCCCCTGCTCACGCGTCTCTCTCTCTCTCTCTCTCTCTCCTGTTTCAGTCTGTGACTCCCTCTCTCTCTGACCCTCCCCTGCTCACGCTCTCTCTCTCTCTCTCTCCTAGAAATAAATAAAACATTAAAAAAAAAAAAAAGACTATTTGCTGAAACCAATGGAGGTAAATCGGCAAATTAAAAGACCTGAGGGGAAAACAGTGAAGGTTTGAAATAGTTATGGAGAACACGAAAGCCAAAATGGAGTAAATAAACTGATGAGTGAGTATCACTGACAGTCCCTAAGGTGAAGATCTTGACCTTTCACTGCCATCAGTCCATGTGGCTGTTTGATTTTTGCCGGTGTAACTCACCAATCCAGGTGCAGGCATGAAGAACACAGGTGGTCGGGTTGTTCTAGGACTGGACTTTTGCTACGTGGGTGACGCAGGAAACTAGAAACACGAGTCTTGTGAATATAGACCATAGAGTTTTAAGTTAGAGTTCAAAGGCCCAGGCTTATTACCAAAGAAAATGTTTCAGAAGGAACGTTTTACATTGAGATGAAAAAATGAAACCGTTATGGAACAAAATACAAACAAAATGTAGTGGAAAAGTTACAGGAATGACAGGAGACTAGCCAGAGTGGGAACACCAGAGTAGAATATTTCAGAAGTGGAGTCTGGGTGATAAAATAAAAAACAGAAAACAACAACAACAAAACTTGCTTGGATATGATTGAAGAGGAAGAGAAGAGGGCAATGGCTTTGACAACACCAAGGAAATATGATACTAATTTGTCAGATGGTCCATTCAGTATTTGGAAGGACTTTGAAGGTCACTAATACAACTTTCTTAAACAGAAACTTAAGGTGTAACCTTCAATAAATCGGGCCAGGTAGCTGTCATCCTACCCATAAAATCGATTCGATTTTATAGAACCTCCTAGAATTCCTCTAGGAATTATTTAACTCCTATTCTCTACAGTGAGTGTAAAATAAGTCAGTGATACTTTTTACTATTTAATGACTTTTTCTGTGTAGTTTGTATTTTTTTTACTTTTTTTTCTTTCTCTTTTTTTTCTTTTCAGAAAATGGTTGAAGGGATTTGGAGAGAAGGAATTTAAGATTCCCTCTCAGTCAAATCACTTGAGTGGAACTCCGAGAGGGAGGAGAAATTGGAGTTGTAACTAAAGATCTCTTAGAGTTGACATTTAAATTACTTTTTATTGAAAAAGCATGAAACCAATCTCAATTTTCCTGCCCCAGCTACTGCTGCCAGCTCTGCTATCTTAAACTCCCAGGTTTGGCAGTTTATCAAACAGCTAAATCTCATTTTTTTAACCCTCATATGAATGTAGCCCTGGACTTAATATGGAGCCAAACATAATTCCAAATATCAACATCTAGGCCTATGAGTTTTAAATCTGTGACAAGATTACACCATTATCAGCCTCTAGGGGGAGGAAATCCAAGGCTACGGACTTCCTCGGCCTCTTTTCCCTTCTTTCTCTCTAAAACCAAATAAAGATCAAGGAAAAGCCTTTTACTTCCCATCTTCCCCAAGGAGGAAGAGTGTTGCTTATTGCCAGCTCCAATGGGCCCATTGAGCTACAATAATCTAATTAAACCTGAGTGAAAGAGATTAAAACATAAGATGCAGGGGCTCCACACACAAACCTGGAGCTTCTCCCAATATTCTGTTAGGACTAACTGTCCTTCACTCGTTGGCAGGGAGAAGTCATTGAATCTGTGAAGACAGCAAATTGAATTATGAGATGGATGACATGATTGCTTTGTTTACCACACTTGGTTCTTTCAGCCATCCTGACGCTCCGTTGGCTTATCCTTTTCCTTCCACATTTTTGGGAAGCCTAGAAGCTAGGTGATCTGATTTTGGGCCCCTGGGTTGGTGTTTGAAATAATACTTTTGTGACATGGGAATTTATAAAAACAAAGTAATAACTGCTAAAGCAAAACCAAAACCTAAAACTGCATGAAGAATAAGTGTTAACTGGATAATCATGGCTAGATTTAAAATCTCTAAAAGTTATATGGCATTCAGTTATTATATTTCTGATATATTACTCTTGTTACTATAGTAATTTCTCTTTTTCTGCCATAGACAACATTACATTGTAAAATCTGTACTCCCATTTAAACCGTGACCAACAAAATAATCACAATCCTTTGTCACTCTTATTCTAGACCACTCTGTCAGTCAGTACTCCTAGGCATTTAATTTTCTTTACCATGTTAAATAAAAAGAAAAAAACGTATAAATTGTTGCTTCTGCTGAATCCTTTCATTACTAGAACATACTCTTTCATGTTTTAAAATGAAAAAAATGTTTAAATACTTTTACTTAAAACAAGCTAAGTAGAAGAAGGTGGACATATTACAAGCCTTTCGCAGATTTCCTAAGCCAAGCACAAGTAAATTTAAAACTGTTATGCGTTGGTCTTTCTCTACAATTTAGCTTGATAGAAGGACCTTTACATTATGTCACATGCATTATGTAAGAAGCCTGACAATAGTTTTGAAAGCTGTGTCAAATAACCAGGTGTTCAGTACTCAGGTGCAAATACCGGCAACCTGGGGGAAGTTACTGAGGAACACCTTGTGTCTGACAAAGATGAAATGAAGATCCAATGGGAAGACTGATGCCAGTTAGAAATATTTTTCCTCAGGATGGTGGTCACGTGATCTTTACCACATACACTCCTGTCAGACCAAACTACCTATAGTTTCCAAACATGCTACACTTTTCCATAACTCAACGCCTTTGACCTCAGGTCATACCTCCCCAACATTACCTACACCCACTTGTCTGCTTGGTGAACTTCTCTTAAGTCTTTATAATTCAACTAAAACTCCCAGGTGGAACATTCCCTCATCTTTCTCCACGCTTCAATGACACATTGTTCATACCTACATTACAATATAGGTTTCACTGCTTATTGAAACTGCTTACTTGCTGGTTTTGTCTCCTTGAAATCAGGGACTATGGCTTCTTCATCCTGGTATACTTAGTTTCACGTACAGTGCCTGGCACTTTAGAAACACAGAAAACAATGTTTGACTGTGTTTTAATAAAGGCAGTATTTATAGCAGTGAGACCAAGAAGATAATAAGAATTCTGACAAAGGAATGTTATTTAGTGGTGTTATAAATGAAGAAACAACATTTGATTATATGTAAAGTAAAATAAATTTTACAGATGACATCCACCTTAGCATAAGAAATGTCAGTATATTCAGAATTGATAGCAAAATGAGTAGGCATCTTCTGATGTAAAATTAAGAAACGTTAGACAAAGAGGAGGTAGGAAGTGAATGTAAGGAAGGTAAGTCAAGTACTTAGAATAAAAAGACCATTACAATTAGTCAGATGGATGTTTCTGGTAACATCTTAGGGGAGAAATAAGATCCAATAGAGATATCAAAGACTGTATAGCATGATGGAGAATGTTCCATTAAAATTCCTAAAATAGTAAATGAAGCAAATATAAAACAATTAAAACACTGAGTTTAAAGTTAACTACAACAACACCATAAGAACACAGATAACAGTAGGATAATTACTAAAGTGAATAATCAGATAATTCCGAGTAGAATGAAGAGAGAGAATGAACTGTTAAAAAAAGGAAAAGAATAGTTGATTTATTGAAGAGATTTACAGCAAAAGCCAAAGTAGAAGGTAATGATGACCTAGGTATGTCTGAGAAACAGGAACACAAAACGAAACAAAAACTACAATGAGGACACAGTGGTGTTTGGAAGGACAGTAGGGGTTTGGGTTGACATTCAAAATCTGTTGAAATAAGTGAAGCCTTTCATTTTCATAGATCTTCAACTCTTCTTCTATGGTGCTAGCACCAATGAAAATGGATATTTAACTTTTAATGAAATAGAGAGTCTTGTAGGAGAGGAGACACCAGAACAAGAGCAACTGGAACTGTTTGATGCTGACAATGACAAGATGTTTTCCTATCTTGAACTTATAAGAGCGTTTGGACTGACGGGCAAGGGCCTCAGGCTGAAACATCAGTGAAGGTCAGGAAATAGGTAGCCATAAATCATGTTCTATCTTACAGCCCAAAACTAACAAGCAACCCACAGCTTACAATTTTTAGTTTACAGCTGGAATCCAAAAACAAAGACTATAAGAAAAACTCAAAAGTAAACACACACACACACACACACACACGGCATCCCATGCCACCATACACAATGATAAATAGAGTAACAGATCATTGAATTTAACTGGGTGAATACAGGTTATGTCTTCTGAAGATTAAAGAAAAACATTAGGATTTTAGGATGGCATTCTTAAGACTAAACCTTTATTTTTTTAAGTTTATTTATTTACTTTGACAGAGACAAAGCAAGTGTGGGAGGGACAAAGAGAGAGGTTGACACAGAATCCCAAGCCCGCTCTGAAGGGGTTGAACCCACAAAACCATGAGATCATGACCTGAGTGGAAACTAAGAGTTGAATGCTTAACCGAATGAGCCACCCAGGTGCCCCATGACTGAAACTTTAAAGCCTAAAGAGTATAAAGTGGTGATGTAGACAAAAACTAGAAGGAAACCATTCATTTAATAGAATAAAAAGTTAAAGCAACAGAGATGGCATTAAATTGTGAGAATCTAAAACATCTTTTAAAATTGTACTATTTCCCCCATCTGCTTCTTTTCTATTTAATTTTCAAAGAATCTGTCATGTAAAGAATTTGAAAACATTTACCATAAATATCTTGGAGTAGTGTCTTTACCAGCGATGTGAGGAATAGTAGACAGAAATATAGATGGCTATGGAGAAGAGGTGTCTGAGAAACTGAAAATTCTGATGTAGAAAATAAGGGAACTTTTTTTTAGCACTTAGTTCTTTTGAAAAAATACTAGAGCTGACATCTGAAACTGGTAGATTAATAGAACACACTTGGCCATAAAATTGAAATTCCATGTAATCAATGCTAAATTTAATCTATTTACTTTTATTTATTTACTTATTTATTTAATGTTTATTTATTCTTGAGTGAGAGAGAGAGAGAAAGAGTGGCAGAGAGAGAGGGAGACAGAGAAACCTAAACAGGCTCTGCACTGTCAGTGCAGAGCCCAATAAGAGGCTTGAACTCACGAACTGTGAGATCATCACCTGAGCCAAAACCAAGAGTCAGATGCTTAACTGACTGAGCCATCCTGGTGCCCCACATCTATTTACCTTTAAAATTGAAGACTAAAAATTCAGATTGCTGTCATTTCCCTCTTTTTTGAGACAATAAAGAAAAGCCAGCATAGAGATGTTTTGCACCTTTCCATCTTGAAGTGTGTAAACTCATGAGCTGACTCTACCTACTCCCCCAGCGGTAAAGCTACATTCTCAGGGGTCCTATCTGCTTCTGTTGGAAGCTGCACTGCTACAACATCTACAACATAATAAGGCCCGCATGGCTGGAGACACCTGGATATTGCCAAAGTCTTGCATTTACCAAATCCCATAGGCCTCTCTGGGTTCTTTCTATATTTGCCCTTTCAAGGTCTTTGCTTGATTTTGCTCCTTCCTACCTTCTCTCTGGTGAGATAGATGGATGGATAGATAGAGAGATAGATGATAGATAGATAGATAGATAGATAGATAGATAGATAAAATTTTTAAGAAGATGGATTACCATTCCAAAATATCAATTGCATGGTTGGAGGACCCATCTGTCCAATTCAGATGAGCCTCTCTCTGGAATATCGCTGAAATACACCAAGTGCATAAAAATACATTGTGAAAAGCAGAAGAGGCATTCTGGGTAGTTTTCTATGTGAAACTGCTGCCTCCTCCCCAGGTCATCCTTGCTTTGCTACTCACACTTTTTTGTTTACTGCTACATAGAAGGTGAATCGGCTGCAATCTAGGTTGAGATGTTTTTGAATGCCCACCATGGAGCAGTCCTAGACCTTTCTTTGGCTCTACCAGACAGCTGGATACAGTTCCAGCATCTTCTGTTAATATCAGAGATAGCAGCAATACTAAGTAAGTGAGCATCAAGAAAATCAGAGATAAAAATGCATCCCGGTGCACCCTTTTAGGAGCACTAATAGTGAACAGAAAAGGCAGGCTTCCACTGGAGAAAGATAAGTTCTCTCTTTGTACACATCAGTTGTATAAGAATTGTGACTAATCAGGGGGGGTTAAGCAGGGGTATGCATGACTTGACAGTTTAGAGATCACTGAGCTATGCCACAAACCAGATCATGGGGTTTCACAGCCAAAGGGCCAGGTAGTGCCTGAGGGGGTGCAGTGCCCCTTCAGCCACAGCCTTCCTCCCCACACCTGTAAAGAGGCCCCATCTGTTATTCATTGTTTTTGATGGACCTTAGCCAAAAAGGCATTCAACTAGAGCAGACAAAAGAGATTTTAATACAGCTGGATATTTTGTCAAGTTAGCCTTTGTAATATGGGATCCTTGAACTTCCAATTGTGTTTCCATAGTCTGTTAAAACACAAAAGTATCATTAATTTGTTAGCAAACTCTATGCACCATGCACCTGCAAATGGTAAGGCAGCTTAAAAACCACTCAACAGTGGAAAACCCAGGAGAGGAAATGAAAAGCTTGGAGGTTAGTAGGTGGGGGAGACTAGGACAGGGAGAAAAGGAGGGTGTATAGTACATAGTATGAAATCTGGAACTAGAGGTTGATGTACTCAAAGTTAATTGTGTTTTCGGGATGCCTGGGTTGTTCAGTTGGTTAAGCATTTGCTTTCGGCTCGGGTCATGATCTCATGGTTTGTGAGTTCAAGGCCCATATCAAACTCTGTCCTGACAGCTCAGAGCCTGAGGCCTGCTTTGGATTCTGTCTCCCTCTCTCTCTGTTCCTCCCCTGCTCACGCTGTGTCTCTCTCTCTCTCAGAAATAAATAAACATTAACATTTTTTTTAGTTAATTGTCTCTTCACAAACAGTAAAATCAACTTATGCTTTCTCTTGGATCTATGATATGTATCAGAGGTACCTAAATAAAGTTTTCTTGCTTTCCTCTTTTCGAGACCCCCTCAATGAGAAACTGTCATGTGTCAGCTGAATTCATAAGAGAAAATGTAATTCATAACTAGAATCTAAATGTAGCTTAAACTTCTAAATCTCAAAATATTTTTCTTCTGGAATAAATGAGAAGATGGAAGTTCCAGAAGGAAGAAGATGTTCAGATGAGTGGCTTGATTTTATAACAATTTCCCTTATTTTCACAATATTTTAGCAAGAAATGTTTTAAACTAGTTGTTAAAACTTGCTAGTTCTTTTGAACTCTGTTCGATTTCAAGGAAATTTTTGTTTCTTGAAATACACTTTAAGTCCATAATACTGCCCTTCTTAAAAAAGTACAGAAGGAATATTTGGTTTAAGTTATTTTTTTTAGAATCTAATTTCTTAAAACTTGTTTATTATAATTTATATGCTAAACTACATAAATGCACACACATGCAAAAGAAAGTATTAACATTATATATTTATATATTTTTAAAACTTTGAATACATTTGCTTTTTGTTCTATTGGCCGAGACTTAACTAATTTTGTTCACACTGGCATTTTAAAAAAATGTTTATTTATTTTGAGAGAGAGAGAGAGAGCACGTGTGTGAGTTGGGGAGGGGCAGAGACAGAGGGAGAGAAAATTCCATGCAGATTCTGTGATGTCAGCACAGAGCCTGAAGCTCATGAACCTTGAGATCATGACCTGACGTGAAATCAAGAGTCAGTCATTTAACTGATTGAGCCACCCATACACTGGCATTTTTAAGCACTCTAGAATTGTCTACTTACTCATAAGATGAACTACCTGTTATATCAGGAAAGGCAGAATCAAGATCAGAAGCAGAATTGATGATTTTCATGCTTATCACAGCCTTGGGCTTTTCTAGACACCTGGTCTCTTAACAGCCAAGTTCATTTGATTTGTAAACAAAATGCACTCAACCAGCAAAATAACACCACACATCATCATTAACATGAACTGTAACATTACCTGCAATTTACTTCATGTATTTATACCCAAAACTTCGGATTTTCTGCCAAAAGTAATACGGACTTCAGCCAAAACTTCATAAGGGTAACTAAATTAAAATTAGCATAAATTAAAAAATTTCTTTCAAACACTAGTTATTTGACATTCTAATGTGGTGTTGTGATAAGTAAAAGAGTAACAAATCCTTCAATAGCAAAATTATGTTTATATCTAAAATATCAATAGCAAGTTATTCTTGGTTGCACCATCGTAATTTTACTTATTTTTGACCTAAATGGAAAATTGATCTTAATACTAGGACTAAGGACCCACAGCTTAGTAGAAATTACCTTTTAAAAGTGTGGATACTGTATTAAATTCAAGCTCATTCTGCCTCTTTAATAAGAAATGATCACTTACTTTACAAAATAGATTACTAAAAGAGTAAAAACTAATTGTAGATAGAAACCAACATAACAATAAATATTTTTAGTAGTATAAAATCCAGTGAGAACCTCAGGTTTTAATTGTTAATTGTTAATAAATGAAAATGCTTTATAATACCTGAGGTAGTTAATATTGGTGTTAGACTTCTTTGAGTAAATTTGCACGACAATTGTTTTATTTGAGTAACAATTTCACATGTAGTTCTTATTTCAGTCAACTTGAATTATATATTGCTCTATGGAAAAAAATCTGCTGGTTTTGTTATATTAAAGTAAGCATATTATCAATAATCTTGTGGACTATGTGAATTCATTCTTAAATTATATCTTATTTACACAAAAGTAAGAAATGTCAATAGTATAATTATTGTGTGCCTTTTAGTTTCTGTATTTTGAAAAACAAAAGCAACCAGGCCATTCTTCCCCTAACCCCAGCTTAACAACCCAAACACCCAGTGTTAGGGAACTTGAAACATTTTGCAGAATTTGTAGAAAAGTAATGATAGGAATATTTTAATTGCGTGGATTTCTAAGGCATTTATAACTAAAATTCATTAGAAAAATGTTTTTGCTGACTTCTACAAATTTCACTAATATTTTTAGATGAAACATTTATCTTTTTTTAAAAAATATTTTTATTTATTTCTAGGAGAGAGAGAGAGCGTGAGCAGGGGAGGGTCAGAGAGAGAGGGAGTCACAGACTGAAACAGGCTCCAGGCTCTGAGCTGGCAGTCAGCAGAGACCGACGTGAGGCTTGAACCCACGAACCGCGAGATCATGACCTAAGCGAAAGTCAGACGCTTAACCGACTAAGCCACCTAGGCGCCCCGAAACACGTATCTTTAAACGTTGGCTATAAGTATCCTTTCAGAAATAAGGAGGATAAAAGCTCCTTAATGCATATTTTGGGAATTTTCACTAATAGAATTAATAGAATTCTTAAACTTTTCATGTAAGATTTGAAATTTTTCTATTTCAAATTCTTGGATTAAGCCAGTTATAAATAAGCATTCTCCAGTGTGATTTTATATTTACAAACCAGATGAATTACTTAGCAGCAAAAATGAAAATGAATGAATTATATGTTCAATAATAAAAGAGATCACTGAATCATATTTGAAATAATTTTGTCACCTTGTTTTGTCTCTCATTTTTAAACCTTTTTTTTTTTCTCTCACAGTAGGGGTCCCTCAATCTTAGAAGGATTTTGGGATTTGGTGAGGAGTTGGGCTATGCAGAGAGAAGATAGGACAACAGGCAACACTAGTACCTAGGATACCACCGGGATGAATGGAAGACTCAGTAAATGGTGAATGAATGAATAACACAGGTTTTTTCCAACAACTCTCAAAAAATGAAAGTGCAATACTGTGACAGAGGTTAGTCTATCAATGTGTCCAAGACTAATAACCACCTATTTGAGTGCTCATTTTACACTGGCCATTACGCTAAATATTTTTTTTTTAATTTTTTAAGTGTTTGTTTATTTTTGAGAGAGACAGAGCATGAGCAGGGGAGGGGCAGAGAGAGAGGGAGAAACAGAATCTGAAGAAGGCTCCAGGCTCTGAGCTGTCAGCACAGAGCCCGACATAGGGCTCAAACTAACGGACCGTGAGATCATGACCTGAGCCAGAGTCATCGTCTAACTTATTGAGCCACCCAGGTGCCCCTTAAGTTTATTTATTTATTTTTGAGAGAGAAAGCAAGCTGGGGGAAGGGCAGAGAGAGAGAGAAGAGAGAGAATCCCAAGCAGGTTCTGCACTGTTGGTGCTGAACCTGATGAGGGGCCTGAACCCATGAATCCTGAGATTAAGACCTGAGCCAAAACCAAGAGTGAGATGTTTGACTGAGCCACCCAAGAGCCCCTATGCTAAGTTTTAAACACATACACATACCTACACACACAATGTGTTTAAAACATTTAGTATAGTGGCCACTACAGAGTGAGTGTGTGTGTGTATTCATGATAAATCCATGAGGCAATTAAGAAATAAGAAATGCCACAAATAAGAAATGCCAAAGTTAAAGATTAGTAAATGCTGGAGTTAGCCTTCAAAGTCATAACCGTCAGACAACCAGAATTTGAGTTCAATATACAAGTCTCTGCAAAAAAGAAAGTTATAAGGGTGTTCCGGATTAAGCAATTAATGCCATGGGAGTTGATTATAACCAACCACAAAACAAGTCTGTAGCGAGCGTGGAGTTCAATGTGAGTTATTCAGTGCTGCCACAGTACCCCGCACCTACACTTGCAATAGCTCTCAGCACTTTACATTATAAAACTTATGTGTCCATATCTCCCACTAGATCATTAGCATCTTGAGAGATTGAACTTCTCACTTGTAAATTCCCCTGGTATTTGGTATATTGTCTGGTGTATGATCGGCATCCACTGAATGTTGAATGAATGCCACTCTGCCATGGTAGTTCCTAAATTCTAGCGAATAGATATATATTCTTTCTTTAATTCACCACAGTTGTGTATTTCAGAGAAGATACTTACCATTTATAAATATTAATAGCCTACAAAATGTTTTCACAATAAAGTGAACTTTTTTTAATGTTTTATTTATTTCTGAGAGAGAGAGACAGTGTGAGCAGGAGAGGGTCAGAGAGAGAGGGAGACACAGAATCTGAAACAGGCTACAGGCTCTGAGCTGGCTGTCAGCACAGAGCCCGACATGGGGCTCGAACCCACAAACCGTGAGATCATGACCTGAGCCGAAGTCAGACGCTTAACCGACTGAGCCACTCAGGCGCCCCTAAAGTGAACTTCTTTCTTTTTAATTTCAGTGCATGTTTATGCCCCCTAATGCCTATTTACAATGTCTAATATGCCCAATTACAGTGCAGCTGGAAAAAGGACTCAGAGGCAGGCTATCAGAATCTCTCAGACCTTTCAAGCACAAATGTTCTTGTAGTCTTGGCAGAAGCAGGAAATGCATGGGGGGGAAACCCAGAATGCTACATCTTGACTTTGTAGTGTCTCATCCCTACCTACTTAGCAGAGAAGGAGGCGGGCAGGGACAGATCTCAGATCACAGTGTAGGTTTTTGGAAGGGCAGTCCTCTGAGGATCCAGTGTGGTGGATTCCAGCTCAGTTGGAGAAGAGTGCTGTATATCATAATCTGGGGGGGAGGGGTGTCAATATGCTGTTACGTAATGTTCAGAATTGATTCTTTGAGGACAGTACCAACAAACCTAAGCCAATGAACACCAGACAAGGCCTTACCAGAAAACAATCAATGTAGTACTTGGGAATCTGAGACTAGGTCCTTGTATTATTATACAATGTTCCTATGTTCTCAAGAAAGAATCTTTAGCTTGCTTCACCTTCAATCATAAACCACTGTTTTCACCCAAACGTTAACTCCCTCCAATCCTGGGCATCCAAATTCTGCCTCTATGTCTATGTGGAGGGATATTAAAAGTTATGGCTCTGGAGGAAAAATGGGTCAATGTCTCATTTGCATTTGATATAATGATGACAAGCTATGAAAATATTTGCAGAGGCTCTTTTTAAAAAACAAATGAATAAATACCTTCTTGAAAACTTTACTTTATTAGAGAATCTAGTCCAAATGTGGAAAATTTAAAATCACTCTATTTACCAAAACTGGCTAACAATAAGCTTCCTAGAAAAAAAAAAAAACCCAAGAGTGATCAGTAAATACCTACACTTAACATTTTTAATTCTGGGATAATTTTAAGATCCATGTTGATGTACTTATAAGGTAAATCCCTCTGTTTAATAATAATAAAAATATTCCCACAGGTAACATACTGTTTTTTACACGCATATACACATATAAAAGTTGGGAGACATGTCTTAAAAACATGTTTATAATGGATATACATAATATTGTGAAATAAAATCTGAATAAAAATTTTATTCCAACAACATTTATCTATTTTTAAATCATGTTTATTAAGTTTTTTTCACAGTGGAGATTAATTTTTGCTTAATCATCCAGTGAGTGCCTACTGTCAACTTCATCCAATTCCAAAAAAGTAAAATCAACTCATTCATACACTCTAAGCCTGTTACCATCCCACCATTCATTGCCTGTGTCTTTTTTCCTTTTTAACGGCAACATAATGATAAGATTGTGAAAAGGTATAACTAATAGGCTTCTATGTATAATACCATTTCTTCAAGTATTCAGAGAGCAGTACGTTTGTCTGCATTGTACATTATAAAACTACTTGTGACATTATTTCTAAGTATAGGAGAGTGGCTCCTGGTGGGAGTGTAATGAAGTTGTATGTCATAGTGTATGACAAGGATTTACAGCATTCTAGAATTTTCACAACTCTTCCCATGTTAGTGAATGTCATTAGGTAAATGTATATTTCTACTCTCAGCTGTCAGACATGGGATTTCAAACTACGAATAAATAAAGCATACACTCAACATGTAGTGCAAATGCTAAGTAAACAGAATGACATGGAATAAACTCATAGTTGCCAACTAGTGAATGGTTCAGCCTGGAGGTCCTGATTTTATGTGTGTGACTTGCATCCCTCTTCTCGAATGAATACTGTCACTGCTCCATGTCAGCCACAATGACTGGAAAACACTACTGAGGTGGGGGTGGGGGTGGGGGACGGCAGGTAGTGGTGGTGAAGAAGTGAAGAAAGAAATAGAAACTTATTTTCATAAACAAGCGATACAATTTCTCTGTCACTTCCACATAATATGTAAAGTTTGATTTGTTAACGAAACCTCAAACTTCTCATACAAAGTAGGTACCTATATGGAGAACTGTAAATGTTCCATTTAATTAACTGTTGGCACCTATGTAATATAGATTGTGTGGCCCAGACAACAAAAGGGATGAAGAAGACGGTTTTTTAAAATTAAAACTTTGGAAATCTTAACACCTGAACATTCAAAAAGTACATTATAAAAAAGCCATCAGTTACAAAAACATTCAAATAACGGCCCTGTATAAAGATGCCATAAAAGCAATAATCTTCAGTACTTTGAACAAAAGTCAGAGCTGTAGTGCTTTGTCTGAATTATGCATTTCACATAATGCTACTCACTAAAATGAAATAGAAAAGACTATAAAATTCTTCCAGAGACAAATTATTGGTAGGGGGAGAATAAAATTAAAATGGGACAACAAATTTATACACGTACTTAATTGCATATATGCTTCCCCCAGAGGTGCCCATGGTCTGTAAGAAAAGGAAAACAAAAACAAAATGCAAAGCATAACATAAAAAGTAACACAAACAAACAAAAGAACAAAAAAGTACAAAAAAGGTGCCATCTATCTTTTCAGTTTCTCCCACTGCATTCAGTTTTGAAGGGAAAGTGTTCTTTCATGGTAGTGTTCTGAGTTCACATATATTAAATTCTAGAAAAGAAACATTTGGATCCTGTCTTTCTATTTCATTCTTGAATGTGTTGTACCTTCAACAAATACACCAAGCAGCCAGCTAAAAATTCCCTTAATTAGGAAACACACACCCATACACACATGCACACACACAAACAAATCTTTTTAAGAGAAAAGAAACCATTCTTCAGCTGGGACACACACATATCAAGATTCAAAACTAAGGTCTGACATGGTCACTTACTTGATTTAAATAATTAAGGCTTCTAAAAGGTTCAGTGCCCAAACTCTCAGTATCAGTATTCGAATAAAATACATTTTTGCATTTTAGGTTTGTGCTTTTTACAGCCATCTTAATTCCACAGAATTCTGTTAGTAAGATCAGATAAGGGAGTGTTAGAATTGTTTACTGACATTTTACTTTTAGTAGCTGTTAGACTAAATTATAGCAGTAAAAATCCAGTGACTGAACAGGTTGGTTACTAACATGTGGGCTGTTGGCTCATTTCACCTTCTTCTCATGTTTAATATGGCCATTTCTTTTGTACTTGCCATTGAGGATTCCATTATGGTAATGTCCATTAACTGTGCTATGCTTATTTCTAAACCACAAACTTTTGATTTTTCTGTAGATAAATTTTGTCACCCAGGACAAGAAGAAGTAGAACAAGGCAGCACCAAGCAAAAGCACAAAGGCAATATCCAGTAAAAAATACTGACAGAAAGAGATTTGATGGACAGCGGCACGTAGGTGATGAGCTCCATTGTGACGAAGAATGTAATCTATCCAATAGACAGTCCGATTGACAGGGTGACCGGGTTGATCCTTGTGGATTTCTGAAAGCTTCTGCGCCCTCTGACGGTAGCTATGGAGCAGAGGGAGAACACAGAATGATCATGGAGATACAAGGTTCAATACATTTTAGACTTTCTCAGTCTAAAAATGAGGAAAATAATAAAAGCCACTTTTCCTGATTAAGCACCTGATATATGCCAAGCATTTTGTTAAGTACTTTAAACACATTGTCTTATGCTAAGATGATAAAATAAATTTGAAACAGGGAGATGAAAATCAGAGAGACTAGGCAAACTGATTAAGATTATAAAGTTGAGATTCAGATTCCAGTTTTTCTGTCTCTGAATCCAGCTCTTTTTATACTATGCCATACCTTTTGCCCACACATACTTCTTCTCTCCATATGCTTTTAAATTCTATTAACCAATGAATCTTAACCAGGAGTCTCAACCACTTATTAGAGTCTAAAAAGGAGACATGAAGAAAAACGCAGCACTTTGTCTCAATACCTTTATTTAGCAATAAAATTTAACTCTGCCTCTGATTTAAAATAACATTAAGGAATAGTATGAGGATATTACACTTATTAAACAGAGGACAAAGAGTTGAGAAACAACACTATGAAGCCATATATGACATTATATGTAGTGCATATATATGCATGTGTGTATATACGTATAATGAAAATACCCTCTTAAAATTGTCAATATTCTGAAATCAGAGTACTTATGGATACAAGAACATTGCATAGCTAGGATTTACTGCAACATGACCTACAACTATAGTGTGGCCTCTGACTAAGCCCTGTTTATATCTCAAATGAGATATATATATCTCAGAATGACGACATGTGGATAATCTACCCTTTTGCTTTTTTCTGTGAAACAAATCCAATCTCAGTAGCTCTGCAACTATCTCCCCATAACTCTGCTTTAGGGCTGCATTTTACAAACCATTCTAAAAAATCCTGAAAGACATGTATCATTTTCCATAAAAACATCATGTCTTGAAAAACCCTCGACTTTAAAAAAGAGCTACAGAACACAGACAAAGGGATCCCCAAATTCAAGCACCCCAGGTTTTAGAACATATTGCTCCAAATGCCAGAGTTGTGACCAGGACACTGGATCCTTTAAGAGGTCAGAGCACGAAGGCTGCCTCTGAGCCCACATAAGGCGGCACAGTGAACCTCAGTGCACTTGAATCAGCCTTTTATATGAAAGCTGTATCATTTTAAATGAGAATTTTTCCTATTATTGGTCGTTTCTTAGAACATGGCAATGTTTTTCCATCCAATGTTAAGCCATATCCCCCAGGTATAAATAGAAAAAGCTATTGTTCTCCAAATATTACTGCCATTTCAATGCAAGATCAATTAAATGTCATTAAAAAATGGGGAAAACTTCTTCTTTGTTTTAAAACTACACAGGTCTGGGGCGCTTGGGTGGCTTAGTCGGTTAAGCGTCTGACTTTCGCTTAGGTCATGATCTCGCGGTTCGTGGGTTCGAGCCCCGCGTCGGACTCTGTGCTGACTGCCAGCTCAGAGCCTGGAGCCTGTTTCAGATTCTGTGTCTCCCTCTCTCTCTGACCCTCCCCTGCTCGCGCTGTCTCTCTCTCTCTCTCCTAGAAATAAATAAAAATATTTAAAAAAAATAAATAAATAAAACTACACAGGTCAGCTCTCTAGACCCTTTGAGACTCAGTGGTTAACTGGGTTCATTCAAAAAATAAAAATTAAAAAAATAAAGATTCTGATTAGTTATGCACCTGTGTAAATAAATCTCTGTGTTTCTGTGATACCCAGTCCTCGGGAGCCCAGCACCAGCTGGGCAATACAAAGAGCACCAGCTTCGGAATCTGACAGTCCTGGCTCAAATATCTACTCTAATAGCTTAGTGCAACTATGGGCAAATTGCTTAAGCCTTCTGAGTTTCAAGTGCCTCATCTTTATAATGTGAATAATGAAAACAGTGATATACAGATATTACAAGTATTAAAATGAGACAAAGAACAAATAAAAATTGACACATTTTAGGGATCTGATGATTGTTCCCATCGTAATTTCTCCTTTAATTTGGCGAATCCTAGTAGAATATTATTCAAAGTCATACAGGGCTGACTATATAACACACACACACACACACACATATATGATTGCCATTTTTATTTTTAAAATTATAGAAAACATGCACAAGGATTTAGACACAGGAATCTAAAAGATATTCCTATCATTGGTTTATTGACAATTCCTTGGCAATGATCGGTTATTGACAATATGCCATGGTATATATATTTCATCTGCTCTCAAACTGAAAACTCACCTGGGATTATTGATAACTTTCACCAGTGCTTCATAGAGTTCTCCTTCAGTAACTGTCTTCCATTCTAGCAATATCCCCATGCCTTTTGCCTGGACCCGGGTCATAGTATCATAGTGGTCTCCAAAAAGTGGGATTCCCACTACAGGTACACCATGATACATAGTTTCAAAAATACTATTCAAACCACCATGGCTCAGGAAGGCTTTAATATTAGAATGCCCTAAAGAAGGATTAAAAAGAAAACAACTTAGAGTACTGTGTATTACTTTAAAAAAAGAGATTTCCAGAAATCCTGTAAAAGTCAACACTACACTAAATATATATTTTAGATATAGAATTTTTAAAGGCACAATTTCACTGATTCTTGCTTGATATCATTTAAAATGCTTCTTATATAGTGAACTGATTTCTATATATCAATTAAGAGCCATTTTTAAATTTATACATTTAAAATCTAGAGTATATTACAACTTTCCCTCAAACACAAATATCAACTGACTGGCAATATCTGTTTAAAAAGGCCAAGAATAAATAAGAAGTTAACAAAAGAAGAAATGCCAAAAATACCAGGGTGCGACCCCCTTCTACTATAAAGAGGCATCTACTTCTGGATCCCCAGGCATTATCTTAAAGTAAAACATATTTTGTAAAAAATAACATTAAAATGTGGTGCTAGATTCCTAAAGTCCAGGCAGAGTTTATGTGCTTATCCAAGGAGGAACACTGCACATTTACAAAGTATTTACAACATTCAAGTCATGTCAGCTTCTGTGCTTCACAAGTTTAGGGTCCAATTTCACAGTTTAGGTATATAAACAAGTAGGGACTGACACATATAAAATTAGTTGTAAGAGATGGAACATCATGTAACATCTAGTTGTCAAGGGGATAAAAGAAGATAATTTATCAAAATTAATGAGGTATTTCAAAACCCAGATCTCCTCGTGAGCAGCCAATATTTCGTAAAAGGTACTGAGACCCTTGTACAAGTGTAGGACAAAGAAACACTGCACTTAGGAAATGCATGCTATGGCCAGAAAGGAATTACAGCTTGCAGAAACATAAGTCTTCTAAATATACACACACTAGGTACAAAATGGTGTGTAGAGCCTTGGTCTCAATGGGGTGTATGAACTCTCCCACCCAGCGTCTAGCAGGGTTACTCATTGTCACCTCTGCCTACAAGTGGCTTCTCAACTCAGCCCACCTAATGCCTGCTCAGTGCATTCCAAACTTTTTTTTTTTTTTTTAGCAGCAAAACCTTTTCTGTGAACAAAACCTTTGCTGTGAACAAGCCCAGCAGTGAAAAATAAGACATGCAGGGGTGTGGAGCGTAGGGGATAGTCTGGAATAACAAAGGGGAAAGATAATGGTTGGGTTCCTTCTTCTCATCCTGGAAGAATCTTCTGGTCATTGTTAGAAGCCAACAGTGGACCCATAGAGTCATGCCTAATGATAAAAAGGACACTAATCTTGGCAAGGACAGAGAACTCAGATTCTGAGGGACACAGAAGAGCTATGAACTTGAGGAGGGTCACTGGGTGTGCACCAGTGAGAAGCTACACCTTGCTGCATAGCCTCTCAGAAAAACCATGCTAACAGTTTAGATGTTCCCAGAGAGAAGCATCCCACCGTTGCACTGAAACATCTAATAGTCCAGGTTATCTTATTTAAATTTCCTGCTTCCTCCTACCTTCTATGGAATCTGAAGTCATAATAGTAAAGGCATAAAAAAAAAAGAAAACAAAATACAAATATTAAGAAAGGTAAATTGCCCTGTTTCTTATCCAATTTCATTTACAGAGTAACATATATGAAGAACTAGATGAAAAGGAATTATATATAAAAAGAAAATTCCTCACTGTTTTTTAGTTACAAAATTCAATTTGCTGGGTTTTAGGATGCTCATTTTAGCTTCTAAAAAATACTTTTCAAAAGTCTATTTTTAAGAACATAATTTAAAATTTTAAAGCCACTTACATAATCTGTTAGATTTTAGTACTGTTGAACAAATGATGTCAATATTGCCAAATCAATAACATTTTTATTCTTTCCTTAATATCTTAAAGGATAATACAGCATCATGTTTTCTTAGAAATTAATGAAATTACTTTATGGTTTTATCATCAATGCTTACTGAACACAATAAAAGGAGTCAAATTTTTAAAATCAAATATCTTAAAACAAATGCATATAACTGTTATTTTAATTTTTAGTTAAGGATCATAATTTAAATAAGTAAATAAATAAATAATGTTTCAAAAATGTCTGATGACTTAAGGGGAAATCTGAACAGATGAAACAGATAAGATAAATTAACTGTTTTCTTGACCTTCTTCTTCTCTTTAGTTTCAAACAAACGAATAATTTTGAATTTCATTTGTTAATTTGTTGGGTAATAAGATATATCTGTAATAAAAGTATAACACAAATCTATATTTTCACTGTTTTAATTTTACTACCTTTAGCTGATTAGTCTAATCAGGTATAACTTTATTCACTGCTAGTTTATATACCTTATCAAATAATTTTCCAGAAAATTAAAACTGGTGGCTGGTCTAAAAACCTTAATTTATAGGCCCAAATGATTATACTTTACAAATTATTTTCCGATAAAGAAAGACTTAACTTGTTGATTTGAAATCTAACATGAGATCCTCGGTAATCTAGTGACTCTATCATAAACTACACACATATTGTATAAACTGTTCAAATATAAAAATCACATTTACTTAATTAAAATCTAAAAGCCAAGTAAGTAACCACATGTCACTGACTTACCAAGCAAGTCATTTTGCGGTAACCATTCTATGAGCTTAGTGTTGTTTCCTAGATTCTTTGGTTTGGTTCCAGAAAACCTAAAACATACATCAGATGATGAATCTTTCAAAAATCAAATTTCACTCCTGGTATTGACTCTGTGCTTATTAAATTATTATATTTAAAATAAATGTTAAATGATCTTTTGTTGATATCTTAAGAAGGAAGATGCTTCCTTTAGTAACCATGCTTTAGTAACGACAAAATTTTGATTAAGTTTCTTTTCCACATTTTCATTTCAAGAGAAATTAAAAAACACTTTGCTTATACTGAGATCTACTTTCCTTCAGCTCTTCTCACCCCATCACAGAGAAGGGGATGGGAGGTGGGAAACACATAAATAAACCTGGGCTAGAAAGTCACTCTCCATGAGAACCCAGAAAGAGAAACATGAAAAAGCCAGGAGGGTCACCACTAAGCAGTCGATGGCTCCAGTCTTTGACACGTGGAGCCTAAGGGAAGGTGTGAGAATTGAAAGAAAACAGGAAGTACTAGTCTCCAGCTTGGCCCCAGTGATAGGAGCTCTCTGGGGCAAAGTTTATAATTAAGTTGTTCTGTGCCTTGATCTATGAAAGATAAACCATGAACACAGTAACAACTGAGAAAATGGCAGGAGTCTGAACTGAGCAGATAAAGCAGAAGGGTGCTTTCTGGGTTAAGCCTAATAAAGAAAATGCAATAGATCTGGCATCCAAAGGAAAAAGTCCTAAACAGTTGGAATAATATATGTATCCATTTCACAGCTCAGCCAAGAAAAGTGGGAGCTAAATCTTACACAGTTATGAAAAGGAAAAACCCGTATTACTCAGACCCTATGTGTAACGGCAGCTTGAGACCTGGGGGCTGTGTTCACTCCTGTATCCCCGGAGCCCAGCGGCAGTGGCAGGTACTAAATAAATACGTGGCAAATAGTGTTCATGTCTGATTTTTACATGGTGGGCTGACACAGACACTTATTGGCAGTGCCTCCCACAGGAAGTGAGGGAAATCTATGCATCTGTTTTAACCAGCATTAACTGGTAAGCTATTGTGCTTTTAAGGCCTGGATTTTTTTAAAAAAAATTTTTTTTTTTTATGGGGCGCCTGGGTGGCTTAGTCGGTTAAGTGTCCGACTTTCGCTTAGGTCATGATCTCGCGGTTCATGGGTTCGAGCCCCGCGTCGGGCTCTGTGCTGACTGCCAGCTCAGTTTTATTTATTTCTAGGAGAGAGAGAGAGAGACAGCGTGAGCAGGGGAGGGTCAGAGAGAGAGGGAGTCACAGACTCTGAAACAGGCTCCAGGCTCTGAGCTGGCAGTCAGCACAGAGCCCCACGCGGGGCTCGAACCCACGAACCGCGAGATCATGACCTAAGCGAAAGTCGGACGCTTAACCGACTAAGCCACCCAGGCGCCCCGGCCTGGATTTTTTTTTTTTTTTAATAAAAGAAAGAAAAAGCGTTTCCAAAGGCCAAAAAGTTTCATGAAATATTTCACCTATTTATTCATTCACTTATCATTTCAACACTGATTTGCAGGTATGTAGAAGATACATAGAAATGCATGTAATTTTAACTATTTTTTTCAAATGACAGTAACAGAAGGGTAAATAAGGATGTAAAGCTGAGGGTTACATAAAAAATGCATCTGACACAAAGATAAGTCGTTCTGCATCATGTTTTCTTTTTTCTTAAAGATTTTTTAATATTTTTAAATTTATTTTGAGAGAGACAGAGAGATGAAGAGTGAGTGAGGGAGGGGCAGAGAGATGGGGAAAGAGATTTCCAAGCAGGCTCCACGCTGTCAGCACTGAGCCCGATGTGGGGCGCGCTCTCACAAACTGTGAGATCATGACCTGACCCAAAATCGAGTCGGACACAGTAACCCCCGATCCACCCAGGCACCCCTGCATCAATACACTAAGAAACAAAAATGAAAAGTCAGGGGCTCCTGCTAATCTTGTAGGGAACCAATGTGCTGTGCTTTATAAGGCCCTGCAAACTAAGTGAAGGGATAACAAAATTCCACAGTGAAGAAACAATTGGTATTACCTTACCTCCAAATCACTTTTTGGGGCAATCTCCCCAGAGCTCCAGCCAGTTTGTTAGCAATGTCCTCTGAGAGATACTTGACACCAGCTCCGAAAGATACCAGGACAAAGCCATGTTCATTAGCACCATTTACCCACCTTTGGAGATCCTATAAATCAAAATGCAGCAGTTAATTTTCTGAAAGGCCAATATAGCTCCTAACCAGCATCATCAACAGCCCAGTTTTTAAAAAGCCTTCAGGTAATTTTCTTAATTAAGAAGTAGAGGATACAAAACTTTCCTTTAAATAACTGCTTTTGTTGAAGATATTTCATCTGACAACGCTAACAGAAATAAGAAGGGCAGATAGTTAATTTGATAAGACAAACAACAACAAAAAATCAGTAGCTAATGGCCTCAGTCAAAAAATTAAAAACTCATGTTTAAAACATGGCCAGGGATAAATCTACATGAGGATACAAGTGAAAGATGTGGATTGGACATATAACAAAAACATTAATGACCTCCCCACCCAGGAAGATTTTATTTTAGGAATGGGCTAACCTCGGGGCGCCTGGGTGGCTCAGTTGGTTAAGCATCCGACTTTGGCTCAGGTCATTATCTCACAGTTTGTGAGTTTGAGCCCTGCGTCCGGCTCTGTGCTGACAGCTCAGAGCCTGGAGCTTGCTTCAGATTCTGTGTCTCCCTCTCTCTCTGCCTCTCTCCCACTCATGCTCTCTCTCTCTCAAAGATAAATAAACATTAAAAATTTTAAGAAAAAACTTGTTTTTATGGTAAGCTATCCCTTTGAATAAGTCTTTGTCAAAGACATTGAGCATCACTTTCCCATATGAAACTAATAGAGCCACAGCACTGTGAGGAACATATAATTCCACTGTAAGGAAAACAAATGTGCTGTCCATACACAACACCTCTGCCATAATATAGGCATGATGACAGGCCAGACCCACTTTGTATTCGTAATGTGCGGAGTGAGCCATCACGGTACCATCTCACAGACGCTGCAGGTCTCTATTCAGGATGAATGAATTATACAGTGTCACCCATGCCCTTTGCATTTCACACCTGGCATACCCTGATTTGTGGCTGTGAGTTAACTGCAAGGTAAGAAGTATCATCACAATGACATTACCATGCAGCTGAAAGCAAAGTATTTATATGGAACATCATGCCCCTATATGTCTTCCTTTCTTTTGTTTCCTCCCCCCCCTTTTTTAAATCACTTAATGAGATCTGTATTAACAGCTCTGTTGTACTCATTCTTAACAGGCAAGAGGGGGCCACATTTCATGCCCAAAGTGACTTAGTGAATAGTGTCCCAGATAACTGGAAAGAAGACTGAAGGGGATACACCCTCCTAGCTCCTGAGCAAAACAAATGGTAACTACTAAAGTTTTCAATTGACATTCCATCCCATTTACCAGGAACAGCACATATGCTGAAAATATAAGTCTTATCATGTGCTGAAAATATAACAGTGTTATCTGTGGATTCAAAGTAAGAAACAGGAGCAAACTGATTTAAAATTTTCATTTTAGATCCAGTCTTAAGCCTGATGTACTTAAATACTAATGCTGCACAGTAGAATGACTTGAAACCGTGTTTTATCCCATGTTTATTTATATGGCTCCTCTTCAAGCACTTTATCATCTACTACGCAATTCTCTACAGATTAAAATTTCAGGGTCAATGCCATTTAAAAAAATAAAGCTTACATTCAGATATACTAAGCCTTACAGTACTAATGTTATTTAAATTTTGTTTCCCAAGGACTTAAAAGGTCTTTGAATTTCAACAGATTCTGTGCAATAAATATTTCAGTTATTTGTTCTGTTCTATATGATATAAAATAAAACCCATTAATCTATTTTCCTTTTTTAACTATACTCATTAAGCATTTACAATACATTTACAATTCAAGTATTTAACTTTTATTGATATGAAAGGGAGTAGGGAAAATGTTACTCATTAGAGTTCCCTGCAGGAAAAGCAGTTAGTATTATTTTTTTTTAATATTTTTATTTATTTTTAGGAGAGAGAGACAGTATGAGCAGGGGAGGGTCAGAGAGAGAGGGAGACAGACTCTGAAATAGGCTCCAGGCTCTGAGCTGGCAGTCAGCACAGAGCCCGACGCGGGGCTCGAACCCACGAACCGCGAGATCATGACCTAAGCGAAAGTCAGACGCCTAACCGACTAAGCCACCCAGGCGCCCCATTAGTTAGTATTATTAAAAGATAATACTCCACTTGGCTTAGAATGAGGGCTCCAGGTGACTTCCAAACTGCTATTTCTGGGGCCTGAAGGAAAAGGGGAAGTGAAAGGTCAGAGGTCAAAAAACTGTGAGCCTGACACTGGGCTCCTGGACATAACCAGCCCCCCACCTTGATCTCCCATCTTCAGCCTAAATTCACAAAACATTTGGTGTGACTGATGTTTTGGGGAACCTGAACATAAAACGTGCTCACAAACCATCAGCTGAGGTTTGAGTTTGGCTCATGAGGGTGATGTTCTGGCTGCATGAAGAGCTGAAGGAGCCAGAGGCTGCAGAGATCCCGAATTTGCTGAGCTCATGGTGAAGACTTCAAAACTAGACCTTCATGAAAGATATGCCTGCTCTCCAAGGGCTGGGAATCCCCAAGTGTCTATATACAGTATTTTCTGGCATTTAAGACCCCATCAATTATAAAGTGCAAATAGATTTAACAACAACTCTTTTAAAAAATAATAATCTTTACAATCAATGTGTTCAATGTAAAAAAAAAAAAAAAAAAAA